>NW_010098015.1:21224-21571 GCF_000699245.1 Pterocles gutturalis
ACATGCTAACTGGGAGCTACTGAGAAACCAGCCACAGCATCACCCTGTCCTCCCCCCATGGCACCCTCTCCATGTGCCTGCCAAATAAGGAGGCTCTGGGATGACACTTTTTTTGGATGTCTAGCCCCAAAGCCAAACCGATGTCATTAAAGTGACTGTCCCCCGGCCTTGCGTCCCCAGCGCCCATCCACCAGGCTCAGCTGAAATGTAAACCTCCCCTCCTCTCCCTGCAACAAAAGCCAAAGGCTTTCAAAGCCAAACCTGATTGAAATTCAAAAACTTTTTCAGCCCCTCTCCCTCCTCCCCACCTTGAAAAGAGAGTGTATAAAACAGGGAGACAAAAGCAT
>NW_010098016.1:0-3005 GCF_000699245.1 Pterocles gutturalis
TCTCTAACATTCTGTGATTCTGTGTAATTCTTGAAGAAAAGTTTCCTGTGTAATGATGAGAGCAACTATCCCCTTGTAGAATTTTTTTTTTCTCTCTGAAGTATTGCTGGTGTCTGGAGTCCCACTGCATGCAGCCATTCCATTGTTGTGGGGTGTCCTGTCCCTGTCCTGGCCATTGAAAGTAGAGAAGAAGTACTTTTTTTGTTTTTATTGGTAACAGTAGCCGAGTCCTCCAAGTCATTCTGTAGTAACAGCTAGAACTAGGTCATTGCACATTTTGTAGGTACTGTTATTTTTCTGGACAATTTAGTAACATTATTTCTTTTTCCCCCTAGAATTGGTAAAGGTGATTTAGCCTCTTCATCCTTCCTCTCAAAACCTAGGATACAGAATCCTAGTTTGCTTGAGACCCATTTCCTTGTACTGAACCCTGAGAAAGAAGTTTGAACAAAATATTATGGCAAAGAGATTAGGATTAGCATGGTGGGATGGCTGTTTCCAAAGTGTTGCTCATCCAGGTGCTCTTTAACAGTCAAGAATGTCCTGTAAAGGAAAAAAACCCAAACCCACCAAAAGAATGTCAGATGGCCAACTCAACAGCACTGCCTCCTGACAGAAAACACCCGTGCACTTGCTATGTACTTAGCTGTAGGTAGTGCTGTCTGCTTTGGGGAAGCAATTGTGAGGCTTTGAAAGTCCTGTGTTTGCCTCTTCTAAGGTCTTTCTGATATGTGCTGTTGCTGTGTGGTAGAAAAGCTGCAGATCCACTGTCCCAAACAGATATGCTGGGGCTTGAGGGAAATAGGAAGAGACTTAAAGCCTCTGGATGTTACTCTGTGCTTTAAAACCATCATCTGATCATGATGGGGGCTGTGTTCTGCATATGGGGAGCAAGGGGAAGCTTGTAGTGCGGTGACTTGTTTTTCAGAGGCTTTGTATGCCCTTTCCAGAGTTCAGAATGACTCACTGATTTGATTGTTGGGATCTGGGACTGATCTGGGACCTGAGGCCTTCAGGATACTTTCAAACTAATGGATTGTCTAGAAATCATTCTTAAGACTAAGAAAAAATATTTATCTATTGCAAGGAAGGAATTTGTTATACAAGAGGTGAGATAGGGCAGGTATAGATCAACTCGGTCATTGAATCTAATCTCCTGCAATTAGTGGGGATTATTGCAATTATTTCAACAGATGTCTTGTTCAGAGGTTCACAGAACAGCTGACTCACAGGATCTGATGTTTGCAGAACATCTGCCACACAGATAGTCACATATCATCAACCACAAAGTGATTCTTACTGCTCTGTGGCAAATGCTAAGTCAAGGCCAAAAACAGACAACTGCAACGTTGCAGTAAAGAAAGTAAGAGAGATTGAGGGAGTTGCCAGTGTCCTGTGTCTCTGGGATGACAAGGGTTTGCCAGCTACAACTTGTGGATGATCCCGAGAGGGAATCACATTGTCAGAAGTCCAGCTGCCCTAGCTGATTCTTCTGGACTAAAAGTTCAAATTCCTTCTGGAGTGAAATCTGAGAGTTGTCTGGACTTGCCGTGAGGCAGTAGCATCCATGCTCCTGGATCCTCTTGGCCTTGCTTTTATCTGGGGGTAAACTGCAGTGCTTCAGGAAAAAAAAAAATTAAACTGTCCCTCAAAATGTGTCCAAAGTCATATGAGGGTAGGACCTAGCTCCCTTGATGTGCAGAGTTTTAACTTCCCACCATCTCTCTGCTAATATTGCATCCATCTTCATTAGTGTGAGCTATCTGTGGTTGAAAGCTGTCAGAATTACCTAGCAGCACAGTTTCATTTGAGAAATTACTAATAGCAGCCCTTTTATACTGTTCCAAGTCTAAATCATCATTAGTGAAATAAGAAACATTTGTTGGTAATGTCAGGACTTTAGCTTATTTGCTTGTTTGCATTTTTTCCTGAAAATTGTGAAGCTCTATGCACCAAATTGTGCTTGTAGAAATGTGTTTTCAGAAAATGATCTAGGAGAATATTTTGAAGGAAACAGTCCTGTCTAATGCCATTTCTTTGCCTGATGAGCTGGGACATTACCACATACATATAATTCCATATGCTGCATGTCATTTAGCGTAATATTTGGCACGGTATTCAATTTTTCTTATGTGTAGAAACAATATAGTATATTAAAAGAAGTCTGTCCTATTTTGTTCATTAAGGTTCTTAAAGTTTAAATACATTGAGGAAGATTTCTTGTAAAGTGTACACTGGGGAAGATATTTAGAATTAAAATAGGCAGTTCTATGGTGTCCTGGTTTCAGTTTTGGCTGAGATAGAGTTAATTTTCTTCCTGTTAGCTGGTATAATGCTGTGTTGTGTAGTTAATATGAAAATAGTGTTGATAATACACTGATGTTTCAGTTGTTGCTAAGTATTGCTTATGCTAATTCAAGGACTTTTCAGCTTCCCATGATCTGCCAATGAGGAGGTGCAGAAGAAACTGGGAGGGAGCATAGCCAGGACAACTGACCCAAATGGGCCAGAGAGATATTCCATACCATACAATGTCATGCTTAGTATATAAACTGGAGGGAAGTTGGCCGGGAGGCAAGGATTGCTGCTCAGGACTGGCAGGGCATCGGCTGGCGGGTGGTGAGCAATCTCACTGTGCATCATTTGTTTTTTGTGTTCTTCTATTATTATTATTTTTTTTCCTTCTTTTGCTGTCCTATTAAACTGTCGTTATCTCAACCCATGAGTTTTCTCGCTTTTGTTATTCCCAGTCTCCTCCCTATCGCATTGGGGGGGTGTGGGGGAAGAGGGCACGTGGCTATGTGGTGCTTATTGATGGCTAGGGTTAAACCGCAACATATGGCCTGATGTAGGCCTCTTGATTAAATTATGTTCTTGTGATGGTTTAGCCCTTGGCTGGGGGCCAAACCACACACACCTGCTCACACAATTCCCACCCTCAGCAGAGGATAGGGGCGAGAATTAAAAGGGGTAAATGAAAAAGAGGACTCGTGGGTTGAGATAAG
>NW_010098017.1:0-39470 GCF_000699245.1 Pterocles gutturalis
TGGAGGAGCGGCGGAGCCCCTGGGCCGGGAAAGCATCTCGAAATGTGCGTGTTACCCCAAAGGCACGGCAATAAAACAGGGCTTGGGGGTGAAGTTTCAATAAAGCAGCACGTAGGCAATGAAGCCTGAGGCTCTCAGGAGGGTTTTGGAGCAAGTTTGTAGCTCTTCCAATTGCAGCCACACTTTAAAACGTAATTAAGGTGCAATCTCAGCCCTGAAAAACTGTTTGCTTAATTAAAACAGAATTGAAATCATTATTCTGGGGGGAAGCAGGCTCCTTCCCCCCGCACTCCCTCAAATCTATAGTTCTAGCAATATTGTGAAGGTTATATCTAAAAAGTTACTCTTTAAAAGCATGTATATCTATCTATATTCACTGATGTAATAAATATTTCATTAAATAACATGTCTGATATTCTTAATGACCACATCATATCAATTAGCTCCTCTACAGCAGAAGAAGAGACATGCTGTGAGCACAGTCTGGCTCAGCTTCAGCCCTGGATGAGGAAGACTTCCGTCATCAGCATCAGTGGGAACCATGTGCTCAACTGCCCTGAGCCTTTAGCCTTTGGGAAGCAGAAGTGTTGCATAGATCACACGGGGGACTGGGGGGGAAATCTGGACAGTCCACTTGCCCTAGGTGAGGGGTAAGGAGACGTTTACCTGGGACTAGAAAGGATCCTTAACCTCACTTCCTATGTTTGCATTACATTTTCCATGTTATTATTGGTCAGAGTGCATTAATGTGTGACTCTGTGGTCCCTGAAAAACCTCTATGTCCCCTGTCAGAGAAAACATTCCTGCCCTTGCTCTAACCTATGCCTGAGTCGCAGGGATGCTTCAAGGAAACATCTCCCTGCACCACGCTCCAAACGTAATCGCTGTTATCTGCAGTGGAGTGGTGGAGAAAATTTTAGGGTCCTGACTTGCTGCATCTGAAGCTGAAGCTGTCAGCAGTGTGCCTGAACCACGGGCCATGTGCTGCCCTACGCAATGCAGGCGATGGAAGGGAAGGAATCTCTGTCTAATGTCAGAATGATGGGGAAATTAGTTCAGTCTGCTCTTAAATACACCTGTAGAAAGTCCCCAGGCATATAAATTGCTTTCAAATGAAATCTGAGAGAGTCTGTAGCAATTAGCAATTTGCTGTAGAGGGGAAACAAGTTCTAATACTTTTACCCAGTCCTCTTGTGCAAATTTTGGGGTGAAAGGTGGAACATATAAATTTTTACACTGTCTCCAGTGCTCCCTCATACCTGCAGCAGCTATTTCATTCTCTCAGGTTATAAACCGAGGGACCTATCTGAGGGAAACACAGGACAAAATAACTAGTGGATGTAAACTGGCATGGCTTCATTTGGGTCAACAGAAATGCAATGAAATACGCCTGGCCCAGATTGCCCTAGAGGTCTGTAATGCAGAACAGCAGCAACAACATTTCTCTCCCAGTAACAGGTGCTGTTTCCTTCCCCCCATCACATACAGAGAGAGATGAATAATGTAACAGCCCTCAGGAGCATCTGTCCATTACTTATGCAAGTCAATCCTACATTGTGCTTTAGGGTGTAAAGTGATCTCTGCAGAAAATCCATCCCTACGGGCACCACTATCACAGAGTAAGATGTATTACGCCTGATTTATCTTTTTAATCCAATGAAGCTTAAGTATTAGCTACTCATTTCTTATGAAGGAATAGGGAAACACCTATCTAACAGAAATAACTCATAGATGGAGAAAGGAAGATGGATTCATACAGTTTTAAATACATCCTTTAAATATTTGATTTGACTTGCAGAGACATATTCAGATAGTGCATGAAATTAAAGCTTTGTTAATAGGGAGAGTTAGGTACCTCTGCAGAGCAATTCAGATGGTGCAGGCAGGACAGTAAACATGGAGATGCTGAGAACCAGGCAGTGAGAAACACCAGAAGCAAGGACTTAGCAGAATCTGTTTCCTGACTATGGTCTAGTTTCAGCTCACGGAGTAATCAAGAGTTACACAGCAGCTTAAGGAGCCCAGCAGATGCTAGCTGCCTGGTTTCATTACTGATTCTCCCACTTACTTTCTGGGTGACTTCAGGGGAGAAAAATATCATTTCATGCCTCAATTTTCATCTGCAATAAAAGGATGTTAGCATTTCATGTTCCCCTTAAAGTGGTCTGAAGCACAGATTAGCCATCCTCCACTGAACAAGACGAGTTGTTACTGTTTGAAGTGTCTTGAAATGAGTGTGGCTCTGCCATTGTGGCTCTGCCATTGCGGCTCTGCCATTATCGGCCTTTAGATTTAGTTGTAAAAAGCATCTCGAACAATATGTCTTGCCTGCAAATGCTGCTCACAAAACCAGGTAAATCTGAACAATCGGAGGGAAAGCAGTTTGGCAGAGTGAAGCAGTCCTTGCTCAACCAGCACATTTCAGTACATTATTCTTGGCTCTGGCTCCAGCTATTTTCAACAGCGCTAATCATTCATCAGATTAAATCAAATGAACCACATTCTTTAAAAATAGCCGAGCCTTGCCATGCCAATTGGAAAAAACAACAACTTTATTGGGTATTAAAACAGATCAAATAAATTAAAAATAAATAAATAAATAGCGTCATATTCCCTCCTCGTGGAAGGGAGCACCACTCCAAGGAGAGGTTTTTGGCTCCTCAGTTCAGCACAGTGGTAGGTATAAAAAGAACATTCTCAACTAGCTAAAACAAACAAACTAAGAAGAAATATAGACAGCCCAGCACAAACTCCACGCTGAACTGCAATGTAGGCATATGTTCAGCAAATGTTAGAATATATCATTCCTGATGTCTCTGCTGTAGACGTCAGCATGGGATGAGTTTACAGCAACTTAGACGAGTTGCCATGACCAACAGCATCCTGGCCCACCAACTCCACTGTAAAGCCCTCAACGCCCCAGCCAGACCTGTCTGCTCTGCTGACATGGACCTCGTCTTTATGTGCTGCACAACCCACCTCTCCCAAACATCAGAAGTCCCCTACTGACATTAGCCTAACTTTCTTTCCTCATTTACAACCCCTCTTTTTCCTTTCTCTGCATCCTATAAAGAAGGAAGAACTTACCAAAAAAAAAAAAAAAAAAAAAGGGAAGCTGCAAGGAGACTTAACCCCAAAAGTATCCTAAAAAGACAATGAAATAAACAGCAAGAGGCAGATGGCTGTAGAGCAGACTGCAGAATAAGATACACACCCTTGCCTTCATGTGATTCAGTCTGTTTCAACAGAACTTAGAGTTGACCCCAAAATACTAATGTAGGTATAATCAAGGAGAGTTTCACCCACCCTCAGGAGCAGAACAGACCCACAGAACACATGTGCCCCTTCAACCTCCAGCCTAACTTTGCCTCTCAGATATTTCAGAACAGATTCCGATGTTGTGCAGCTCCTCTGGTTTCCTCGGCACAGGACAATTTGGCTATACGAACGGCTTCTTCCTAAGCAGTAACCATTTGCTGACAGTGACTTGCTCAGGAAAACAGTTAGAAGCTGGTGCACAGTCCTGCCTCACTGCCTTCTTCCAAGACCTCAGTGCAGGTTCACCTGTCCTTGGATTGGGTCTACTTTTTCAGCAAGGTCTTGTGTGGGCAGAGAGGACTTGTCTGACCCGCCAGCAGTACCATCAGATGAGCAACGCTCAGATGAGGCCGCAGCAAAGATCCTCACCTCACAAACCAGTTTAATGTAAGAGGTCCAGGAAGTGGAGCCACGTACCACATTCTATTACTATGGTATTGATTGGCTGCTGGTGAGCTGCTCTGGATGGTGGACACATCCTGAACAAGCTACTGGTCAGAATAAAAACCCCAACCCTTCAGCAGAAAAGAGTGGAATAAAATTTTAAAGCAGATTTTGTGTCCATTTCCTGAAGCACTTATCTCCATTAGAGCAGAGACATATCTCTGAGAGTTACTGCAATACCCGATGATGGAAGACACAAAGCACTAAAGCGCTGCCTTTTGGACTTGTTTTGGCTCCGGTCTTACTGTGTTGGACCTCAGCGGGGAAATCATGAGCCTATCTCAGCCCATCATGGTCTGCTTTCCAAGACAAACAGGAGCCTCACCCACTCGGGCATGACAAAGGTGAATTGTTGATTTTGCAACTACAGACTAATAGTGCAACAAAAGTATTCCTGACCTGCCTGTCTCGACTTGCCTGAGGTTGTTCTATTTGCATGGTAGAAACCACAGCTAATTTTCTCTTTAAATTGCATTTCTCCTTCCTTAGAGTAAGTTGTTACCTGTTTTGGTGTTTGTGGTGTGGTTTTGTTTGTTTCCGTGGGGTTTTTGGGGTTTTGTTTTGTTTTTAATGGAAGAGTATTCAGACTATTTTCCCGAGATGTTTTGCAGCAAATTGCAAGTTCTGTCCATCACCTATCCCCCTGCCCAGTATCCAACACAACTATGGTTCAAGGGAAGCTAAAAAAAAAAAAAAAAAAAATTAAAAAACTGGCACACACCATCTGCTAGTTAGAGAGAAAATTTTCTATTTGGCCAGTCTGGAGGAATTGGACTGGAATTCAAATAAAATTCAATGTCAATATTGTAAAAACTTTTATTTATTTGGGCCAAATTATTGCATTAACTTTATTTTCCACTTCCCTTTTCTTTCTAGGGTAAAAAGAACACAGAGGAGTTCTTACCAGGCAATGTTTAGGATGGCAAAGCTTTCTGATTTACAATACCAGATCTAAGACAAGCATAAAAGGATCTGTAAAGCTGTTATTGAAACCTAGGTTGGGTATAAATAACAAGGGCACACATAACAGGCAGCCTGCTGTGCGGAGAATTAAAAAAAAATATTTTTAAACTATTTTTATCAGATGGTGGAAGGACTGGCTAGCAAACAACCCCTCTGCTTTTATCAGTGTGGAGCACCTCTGCCTGCTTTCATTCTTTAGAGTCCACAAGACAAGCAAAAATGGCATTTTTAGGATGCTAGCTCTCTGACAGGCAGGATTTCTGCTGACGTCCTGGACAGAAATGCTGCTCCTGGGAATGTCAGTGAGCGATTGTTAGTCTAGCTCCAAATATTCTAGAAATTCCTCTTCTGCTTGGTACCATCAGACATTGCCAAAAGCTGGACTTCTACATACTGACTGGCATTTTCAGTCACCACAACACAGAAAAACCTGTTGTCTTTCTGTGAGAGGGACAACTACACGATGTCGTGGAATATTTTCTGGGTCCTATGTTCAGCCAACCTCTTGGTATGTAACAGCTCCACATTACATGATCGTTCCATGAGCACTTCAAGTTGTCAAGAGCCAGCAGCCCTGCCAAAACCCTTTGTTGCCTTTTCTGTCTCTTCCAGGTGCCTGCTCCTTCCTGCCGCATCCCCTGTGCCAACAGAAATGTTTGTGCAGCCTCACAGCGAATCTGATCCGCCAACGGATCCAGGTTAAAATTAACCTAGGGTGGAAAAAGCAGCTCATTTTAGCCCAGATCGGCTCCTTGATCTGACTTGGTTCTTCTGTCGTTATTGGTCAGATTTTACTGCAATAGCCTCAAGGCATACGACTGTTGCATCACCTGTACCGTCTCCTGGTCTCGGTGATCCCACTCACCATGGTAGATCCTGGCTGCTTGGGTAGGCACAGGACACATGCCTGATGCTCAGAGAAGTTCAGCCTCCCCGTGTGAGACAAACTGGGTACTTCATCTGGCTGACTCTCTCCTGCTCAGGAGCCCTCAGTGCTGCTCTGTTGTGCCTGCCTGTCCCATAGCATGTTTTATGATGGCAATCAGCAAGCTGGGGAGGGGAACGTGGGGTTTCGCATCTTTACATGCAGAAAAACACATCTTTGAAATAAGGAAAGGTGATAACAGATTGAATGCTGCAGAATATGTATGGCTCCCAGGTGATGACTTTGTACAAAGCAGTTGTGCTCTGGAGCAGTGCTGTGTATGCATAGCACAGCTACAGCAGGTCTGTCTGAACAGATGTGCAATGGCCATGAAGACTGCTGGGGTGTAAAGCCTCAACTGCCTTCCCCTGCCATCCATGCACAAAACATTTTTTAGTAAAAAAAAAAAATTACTAAGCTTTTTCACGGGTTAGAATGGCCTTCCTTTGCAGCACGGGTACCCTGATATCTTCACACTGCATGAAACTTAATTTGACTTCTGCAGTCAGTACTTAAAAAAAAAAAAGCACTTATTTCACTGAGTAAGAGTTCCGCCGAGTTAATAAATTCTTCAGTGCTTTTCTGAAGAATGCCATTTGGCTTTTAAGGCCAGAATCTCTACTCTGATACCTAAACACAATTCCCATAGATGTCCAAGGACTTTTCCTGGGCAAAACGCAGCTATTAACTTAAAATTCTGAAGATACATGAAATCTGCATAAAAAATAAAGAGCTGAGTACAGTCTGGAAGGAGTAGAACTGAAATGTATGAAGACCTAAAAAAATTTCTTTAAAGTGTATCACTATTGTTTTGGTTGGAAGGCACATCTTTAGAGAGAATGGAGGCGAGCCCAACCTCTACTGCAATATGCAAGCAATTATCTCTCTTCATTTTTACATTGTGTAAAATTTAATTTGTATTTTGCAAACTCTAGAAAGAACAAACCTACCTATTTGTCTGCATTACAATTCTGCAAAATGACTAATTATTCAGTGCATTTATGAAGAATACATGATACATATGTAAAAATGATATGTATGCATAAATTGTATGTATGTATAAATGCAAAAAGTTGACAAGTGCTCAAGACATCCAAAGACAAGAATGGTTTAACCTCTTATAATAAAAAAGGGAACTGCTCTTTAGCTGTCCTGAGCTCTGAGTGACTTATTTAAACACATTTAAGGAAAATAGTTAAACATGGAATCTGCCTTAATGAAAAGAAAAATACAATTCTGGAGTTAAAGGCAACATTTGTAAGAAGAGATAATATCTTTTGTGAGACCAATTAATATGAATGAAAAAAATATACTGGCATTTACGTAAATAACCTCCTGCCCTAGACTTTCAGACCATCATAGTGACAATAACATTAACTCTGCTTTCTAGAATTTGGGATTACTCTGAACTAAGCAAAGCTGACATTGGTTCAGGCTCTTCTGCAAAATGTGTAGCCTGGGAATAACTGCTCTGACAAAATGCTTGCGTAAATGACAGGAAAATCAGGCTTCTTGTGTCAGGATCAATGTATCAAATCTGTGCAGTGTGCTAAAGCAGATATACAGAAACATAATTTCAATTACTTGAAATACATTATTTAATACACATGTGCTTTGCATTGCAGTTTGCCTATCTCTGTCTCAGACTGGTCAGGGAAATGGGATTTTTAGCAGAGCTAGTTACTTGAAAACATACTCATAAAATATTTGTTTAAGATTAGGAACGGAAGGACCAGCCCAGCAACCTACAGGCCTCGCAGGGTGCAAATTTTGCATTTAAGATTAGTCATTTTAAGTGTCTGGAAGCTGAAAGAGTGAGGAGGTAACATTTTGGGGAAGCCAAAATCATAAATTGTTAGTATTTGTGTTACTGGAATTCTTACAAGTACCAGTTATAGTTTAAACCGTTGTGGTGATGTCTATTAAAGAGTATTTCCACAGTTTGCACCAGCAGTTCATTTTTCCTTCATACTGACACTCCAAACATTTCAGGGAAAAGGATCAGGCAGTAAATTACAGCATACTGAGCAAGACAGAAAACCATGAGGAACATAATAATGAATGGTGACCCATTGAAGCTGGCTAAAAAGCGTAGGCAAACAACCCAGATCCCACACTTCCCCCCGCAGTCCCAGATAGATTACGGTCCAACATCTGTGAATCTGCTAAATTTAGTCTGGCCTCAGAGGAAACACAAGACGCAAGCCATCCACATGCTCCTGTTGCTCTTTCAGGATGACCTTCCTGTGAGCTCGATGGGCCAAGCGCTACAGAACAACTCCCCCCTTCCCACCACGCTGCATGTACTTCAAGACACACGACTAAATACAGAGGAAACAGATTTTACTCAAGGAGCTATTTTTATACCCTTCCTCCAGGCTGCTTGTTTTTCACTAGTGGGGCAGAAGCGTGGAAATGTTATGGCTGCTGGCTTCAGGTCAGAGCTGGTATAAAACCTCTTGCTACAACCTCAACTCTACTCTGCCTGCTTGCTCTGGTGTCTGCAACGCACTGAGGAGCCGCAGCTCCAAAGAGGAACAGAAACAGAAGGCATCTATAGGGTTCCAATGTGATTAATAAAAATAAACAGGCATTATAGTCAGACTACTTCTGGTAGGTGCCTCCCCTGTATAACAGTGCAGAGAGCCCTGGATAAAACCTGATCTGGTCTCTTGAACCTCAGTACCACAGCAGGAGCCCAAGTCCTTTCTCAGGACAACCACCATTGCTCAGACTCAATCAGCACTTTTTTGTGGAGTCGCTTCAAAGGCCCCTCTCTTTGCTCTGACCCTGCTAACACAAGGGAAGGCTGAGCTCAGGCATTTTGTGAAAACACACGTGCTGGGATCACAGGAGAGCTGGGGACTGGGCGGGACAGGCTTTTCCTGGCTTAGGGCCCTTTGTATGGAAGATGCCTCTGGTCTTCCCCAGCTCACATGGGATGCTGTACAGTCCACTTTACTCCAAGAAATTATCTCAGTTAATGAATTAAAAGTGTAGTATTTACTTGGTATAACTGTCCCAACAGAGCAATAAAAATTAACAACTCCTTTCCCAGCATGTCTTTGAAGACAAATTGAGTAAATAGGACCAGTGCAGTCTTGTTTGTCCACGTATGCGCAGCTGGAGTCCTCTCAGACTGTCTTCTTTCAGATGGCTCGTGGGGCCAGGAGAGGGCTGTGGCCACCCACCCACCCCTCACCTAAGCAGCCAGATGCTGGCAGCAGGGACCGCCTGGGACCCTGCCCTTGGTCTGTGAGTGAGCTGCAGCTGAGGGAGGTTCTTACTTCTCTGTAGGATAGGGAAAGGGGTGTTCTAGGGCTCCTCAACATCTGTGCTGAGGAGCACAACCCTGTCCCCTTGCACAGAGTCCTGAACATCTGGGTTGGGTTAATTTGGCCCTGGAGACCACGGGCTGGCCCTAGGAGAGAAGGCTGGGAAGGCAGGCATGAGAGCCAGGAGGGCATGGAGAACTTATGACCCTGGTCTTCCACAGAAGGTGTGGGAGGAAATGCAGTCCTGAACCTAACACAGAGAGGGACTCTGCAGTACATTTTTTTTTTTTTCCTATGGGGAAGCATGAAAATGCCTTCCGACAATGACTTTACAAGAAAACTTTAGCAGGACGTGAGAGTCTTAGAGAAACACCAAAGAGTCAGGAGAATACATGTCTGTGTCTCGGTGATTCAATTCTCCTTCTCTGCCCCATCTTAAAATGTTCAGTCACGTCTCCCTGAGTGTTGTTCTCAACACCTCAGCCAGACAAAAATAAGAAAAGTGAAGAGAGGAAACAGGTCCAGGGAGGCCATAAGAGAAAACCTCTTCAGAGCTGCATTCTCTCTCTACCTTCCTCTCACCCTCTACAGTTCCAGTCCTCGACAGGAAGACCTGGTCTGCCTGGCCAGCTGTACCACCATCTCCCTACAAAACTGAAGCGCAGCAATAAGCGACTCTACTCTTTTCCAAAAACTGCCTCTCCAAAAAATCCACAAGCATATCTAATGGAAACAAATGACTCTTTATCTTGAGAGAGAACATTCTTCATTTTGGAACCAGACATCTCACGAGCACAACTCTGCGCAGTGTTGACAGAAGCCTGCGTAGCAGCGATACACGACAGTTGTCGCTTCCTTCCGCAGAGACTAGTGTTTTAACCCTTCTGAAATGTGACTATTTCTGCCTTCTTACAGGTCCACACAGAGTTTGGAAACATCTTGCACTACATTTTTGCTGATACTTTCCCATTTGACCACTATTAGAGTGTCTCTGCCAGTTTTTCTCTTTTTTTCTAGCCAGCCTTGACTAATCTGATGCTAAAAACCAGAATGACTTATTATCTCAATGGGCACCAATTCTATCCTATGTTCAGTCACAGCCCGGGATGCTGGTGCCAGTATATTAATGATGAGACACAGGTGACCAATACGATATCTGCTACCAGGAAACCCTATTCTCTGACAGCGTTCCAGCCAAATCAGGCAAAGGTCTCAATGGTGCTGTAAGGTACGCATTAGAAAACTGAGCATGAGTTGCACAATAATAAAGCTGTCAGAGACTGTAATGCCAGAAGGGACCTTTAGCTCAGGTGTCCCAACCTTTCTGCAATACCAGCTACTGAATTCTGCCCAGTTTTATCCTGTGCTCTCCCTATTGGCTGTGCTCCCCAAGTTTCTCCTGGTACCCACGCAGCAAGGGCAACTATGAAAACAAGGGATGAAGAATCAGAAAAGCAGGTAGACAGGTCCCACTGATAACAGGAATCAGGCACAACAAATAGTGATGTTTCCAAACATTACAGCATCAATGGTCTAATCCTGATCGGATCATTTGTGATCACAGTACGTGTGGATTACAGCACTGTGTTTACCATTGCTGAGTTTCCCCCCCGTTTCTCTGCCAGACCAGGTGCTGAACCCTTTGGCATTCTTGATGAGCTCAGCTGGCCACAGTATTCTAAATTTCCTCCCCCCACCTTTTATTTTCTTTTTCTGTGAAAAAAACAGCATGGCCACTGCGCAGTGAAACTTGGGGTTAAGCTGTCAGGGGACTAGGTGGATAAAGTCTTGCCCCCTGTCAGAAGAGGAAGCAAAGGCAAAGTAAACAAGAAAATTCACAGGCCTTCTCTCTTTTAAACAAAGACTCCTGTGTTTAAAATAATAAAAATCCACCGTACAAAAGCAAAGCAACTTCCCCCAAAATAGCCTTTCCTGTTTTATCAAAGCATTCATCAAAATTGTACTTCTCCACAAAAATAAAGTTCCAGGTAGTGCACTAGAGGCCTTTTGCTTTGGTTAGATAACAGAGCAGCTGAAGCAATAAGTATAATTGACTTTACTGGCACCTGATATGTCCTAAACAAGTTCACGTGGGTAAATCTAGCTTTACATATCTAGTGATGCCACATGGAAAATAAGGAAGAATAATGAAACAGAAACACCAAGTCAGAGAAATACAGAGATTGCCCACATGCAATCTGCGTCCACAACTTGTAGCTGCTGCAATTTACCATGCAGGACAAATATTTGCCATGCTGGGTCAGGCTGTGCCTAGTTTATCTAGTTACTCAGGTGGTTCTTGGACTGATGCTGCCTCTAGGGCTTGACTATGCAACGATTTGTCAGTACAGTTTTGGCTTCTTGATGTACTGATGTACCCAACAGCTAAAATACCAGGTAGAGCTACTGTCATAGTGATAGGAATGGTGCATCCTCTCCAGCTTGACTTGGGCTACCTCTTAGAAAATCAGATCTCATCACCCATACTGCCAGCTGTTGCTAAATATTTGCTCTTTTTTATTATTATTTTGGAGACAATAGAGTCCAGGAGAAGGTGCAAGCATGGACAACACCAAGGATGGACACTTTATGGGTATCTGAGCTCTTCCACGGCATGACTATGAAGTAGAAGAAAACACAGAAGTTTCAGATCAAAAGATACCGGTAGGCAGGGGAGCGAGGCATCACCAGCTCTCCAGCACTGGGGCAGACATTGCCCACTGAGGTAGAAAGGAGCAATACGGTGGGGAGAAGCTGTGAAGGGCTGTGAAAGTTTTGTTTGATGATAGAAAGACACTGTTTGATGAGAGACAGAAAGGAGACACAGTGGAGAAAAAATAAGGGAAAGGGTGACCTGACTGAAACAGCAAAGTAGTTTTGAGATCTTTCATCTTTCTATTTCCACTCCTTCCACGACTGCATGGAGCCACACTTGTATATTGAGGTCAAGCAGTAGTCCCAAGCGGGGCCCCAGCAGCCCTTGGTGCCAGTCCATAGGGAGCTGCCATGTTACACCATGCTGGTTGGCCAACTTGTTTCCAGCTGCTCTGTCATAATTGAAAAGGAGTGAAAACACAGCAAAAACTTTCCCGATGTGACTTTTCTATGTAAGCCATCTACTTAGCTTGTAACAAAGATGTCATGAGGCACTAAATGCCAGCAGGAGGGGTCTGCATGACCTCTCTTGAAAGACAGTCTATACTATGAAATTTTGACTCTGAACACCCTTGCTGGAATGGTATTAGAACAGAGATGTGGGTTTGTTTTTTTATTTAAATATGGCATATTTATATTGACAATGGGAGCCTGAACATTGTTTGCCTAATAGAAGCCCCATGACCTGTTTATGTGCCAGTTGCATTAACTGTGTTACCTAGTGAAATGTTTCCTTCAGTTCAGAGCCTTACAAACATTTGAATCGACTTCACTTAATTAAGACTTTCAAAAACAAAAACAATTTCTCAGCCTCTACAAGGACAACTGAAGGTTTAATGCAGTGCACTAAAACTTCTGAATTGTCCTCACACAGCTCCCCCGGGACATCAGGAATCATTACCACCAAATATGTTTCACAACAGAGATTGTTTAAAACACAACAGAAAGTTCATGAGCCAATGCAGATCGCAATTTAATACTGAACAGGAACAAGGAGACAATAAAAGCAGCCTAGACTCTTTTCCCCCACTAAAATCCAAGATGTTCTTAAGAACAGAGATGTGGAAAGAAACAATTAGGCTTTTTCCTACATAGATCACTCTTCTGAGTTCAGGGACTGGAGGAAAGAGACTTCCAGCCCCAACAAGAGCCAGATTAGCCTCACCAGCTTTGCACACTAATCCATTAAATGGTCTGTTTTTTCCCACAAGGAGTGGTCACAAAAACGCAGGTCTCAGTGTGACCTCTTTTTCATTGATACCGTTCTTCTTCTCACCAGCCTCATTAAATTCTTATTGTGCTTCCTTCTTTCACAGCCCAGCCTGCCACTGCACCCACCAGCCACAAGCTCTCCCTGCCTGTAGGATCGGGCAGGTGACCCCCTAAATGTAAAAGCTGCCATCTGAGCAGCACTGAAACTCCTGTCCCTCCTGCCCAAAGTCTGGTGCTCTCACAGCTGATGCACCAGGGCCAATGTAACCCAGCTGGGAAGCACAGAGATGCTCACCCTGCTAACATACACCTTGCAAGACCTATGTTCGCTCTTCAGCTGGAAGAGACCCAACTATTTCTCAGTTTGCTCTGTTACAAGGACCCACTACTGCCACCAAAGCCCCGCTGTTAAGTGGCCATCTGCCTGCACAGCAAGATGTTTGCACATCATCTTAAAAAAACTATGTTCCTAATCTCCTCCAGAGATATGTACCAGACACAAGCATCCTGCGGGTAGGGTCTGGTTTGGGGCCCTGAACGGGATCCCTTTGCACATCATCAGGCCAAAACAAGTGTCACAAATCCCTATTTTTTTTTTTTTTTAATGCTTTTTGCTTTGGTGATGGAGGTTGCTTAAAATTACTGGAAGAACTAGCTTTTGCTGCCCTTTGAATTACACTGTGACTTTGATATTACAAGAAAAATGCTGGGTGAGGGGTCATAAGATTAAATGTTTCATGGGCCAAATTCAAAATTGGAATCACTCAGCCAAAGCTAACAGGCTGGCACCAGGAATACGCTTGTTGCAGTGTGCTTAATGAACACTGGCTAGGTCATTAAGTTGCTTTCCATCCATGTGGATTTCTCTCTTAATTTGAAATGTATAAGGGTAAAAGAGACAGGAATAACAGTCCCAGCTTTCCTGTAATTAGCCAGGTGGGATAGTTCAAACAGAGCTTCACTCCTAGTGTCACAAGTCTTTCTTCTTCCTTCCTAGGAATGCTAGTCAGAAAAAAAAAAAAAAAAACCCAAACAAAAAAAACCCCCAAAACACATCCTACAAATTCTTGAGTGCCGAGTACCATAACAGAGACTGCAGACAAGTTCCTTTTACTCAGTCATCTGTAAATCACTTGTAAAGGGTGAATCCCAGAAACCTGTTTGCCTTTTTACAGAGGGTAATTGCAAACACTGTCAGATTATCAGTAAGGAAGAACAGGCAGGACTATGTTTGGGCTCTGAGTTGAAGTCAAGTCATGAAAAAATCAACTGTGTATCCTCCAAAGGAACACAGCCAGCAGTCAAGACGGAAGGCTGGGAGACCAGTCCTTAAAGTCTCTGCACTTTTACTGATCAACAAGAAAAACCAGAAAGATATTTCATTACAAAAGGTAGGAAATGTTCTCTTTCACGTTTGCTCTCTTACATTCACACCACGTTTTTCCTTTTGTAACATTTTATGTTAACTCATCAACTATTTTCAAAGGAATAGTGTAAAAAAGTGAGGAAGAGCCAGAGCACATGTTCAGTCAGAGCACATGTTCAGTTGTGAAGTTTGGTCTTGCATTCCCAGTGGCTCTCAGTGAGGCTGTTTAAGGTGTTGTCTGACATATTACTTTCTTTACTCCTTCATTTTAAGGATGATAGGTAGCTTCTGTGAGCCAGATGATTTACACTGATAGTCCACCATACCTTGTAATAGGATGACACACAGTGATTTGCCATTTCCCACTAAGCAGATGTAACTATGTTTTAAAACTTGTCAAAACTCTGAAAGTTTCAATCATAGATGGCAAATTCTACTATTAAAAATGTTAAGCTTTGAGTACAGATACAGTAGCTTTTCTTGAAATTACAGTGCTTGTAAAAGCAAAAAATTATGTGTCTTGGTAACTGTGAGTAAAATTCAGCTATTAACTTGCTCTTCTGCAACTGTGTATGTTTACATACTTGAAACAGGGGACACCATTTGATGTTGATATAAAATGTGCCAGCCTTTGTTCTGGATTGTAGAGACAGGCCAGAAATTTTGGAAGCCTAAACGAAGGGATTCCAAGTCCAACCCATCACTTCAGCTACTGGAAGTAGAGCAGAACACGAATGTGAAGAGTCAGAAGCCATTTATCATGCTAATCCTTCCAGCATCTCATGACATCAGCAGGCTTTTCCAGTGGCTACTGCATCTTCCCCTTTAAAATTTAAACGTACCCCTCTTTCTTTATTCCCAGCATCTGTTCATTCAGTTTAAACAATTTCCTGTTTTCCTAATAGAGGGAGAACTGATTAGACACAGAACCTACTTGCTGTACTCTGGCCAAAATGTGGTTTGAGTGGTTGTTTTTATTATTTCTAGCAGCACTTCTGGAGATTCCATTAATACTGAGGCTCCCTGATACAGCTTTGGTATGTGCAGGAAGAAAACTGAGGCCAAGGGGGAAAGAGATAAAAGGAAATAAAGGCCATGAATACACGGCTGGAGCCAGCCAGCCCCAGACTCACTCTGCACCTGTTTGGAGATGATGGGACAAGAGCCAGCTCCGACCTGGAAGCAGTGGCAGTGTGTTGTGTGAGATAACCTGCCCCACAGGCAGGCACAGCGTGCTGGCGCAGGCTCACCGCTGTGCTGACACAGCCTGGTGGCTTCCAGGCACCAGTGGGCTCTGGTCCACCAGCCGCAGGCTGGCACTGCGCCGGTCACGCTGTACCTGCGGTGCGATTCTGCCCTGAACTCAGGCAGTTGTGCTGGCAGCAGAGTCCCTGTGTCCCCTGCCAGTCCTCAGCCCTTGTACCACCCTGTCTGCATCTTCCTCGGGATTTCCTGCCTCCCTTTCCACAGTCTACTCCTGCAATTTTATTGTGTTGCTTCATTTGAGGAGAAACTCTTCAACCTAAGGCACCCGAGTGAGGTTTGAGCAGTGTCTCACAGTGTCCGTCAGCAGAGGACCCGAGCCCAGCTGCTGGACCATGCATTTGGCAGACACATCTCTGTCTTCCCATGAGTCATGCCAGGCAGTGACTGCTCTTACGTAGATTTTCAGCTTTATTTTTCTGTTTTTTCACAGATTTAATTTGCATTTGAGCAACTGCAGTGCTTCTCCAGGGAGAGCTGAGGACCAGGACAGGCTCCTGTGGCAGCAGAAGCAGGGCAGGGCTCTGGGTGTGGGGCAGGGCTCTGGGTGTGGGGCAGGGAGGAGAGTAGTCAGCGGGTCTAAGGAGCGCGTGAGGAGTTTGGAGTTTGCACGGCAGACAGAGCTGACAGCCAGCCTGACTTCACCTCTGCCCTCGTGCAAAGCTGAGCAAGGGGAAGCACATAACCAAATGAGAACTGCTGAGGGGATCATATCTGAGAGGAAAAGCTGAGCTCTCCTCCCCCAGGTTTGGATCAGACGGCTCTTTAAGGGACACTGACTGCAGACCCTGTCCCCACAGCACTGCTCTGTCCTGGGGTGTGCCCCACTCCCAGCCTCTGCAGGGGGGGTGCAGGCAGGGAGTGAGGACGGACAACAGCCCAATTTCAATGCTTTTTCTCAAAACAAACAAAACCATCAAGCTTAAATTGCTCAAACAAGAACAGATCAAATTCTGTTTCCCTTAATACAGAGGGGAAAACAAAAATTTAAAAAGCCAGTTCAGGCTTGAAGATGGGAGTGGGACAACAGGAGCCTTTCATCCCTGGACCTTACTTGCATTGTATGTGGCCAAAAGCATGGGCACAGCCAAAAGGAATCACAGAATCACAGGAGACCTGCTCTGGCCATGCTGAACTGAACCAGTTCTGATGTATCAGTCTAGAGCATCTCCTATGCCTGGTTGCATGGATGTTATATGCGGGACACACATTGCTCAGAACAGAACATCAACTAAACAGGCAACAGACACCACAGAGACAAACAATATTTCATCATTCATTGGGGGTGAGGCCCAAGCTCTCAGGATAGTACCGGGGGTGTGTTTTGTTACACGCTAATTGTAAAGGATTGTTTCCTCATTGTACTGTGCATTACACACAAGGTCTCCAGTCATGAGTCAACAGAGTGCACCAGTACTCACTGGTGGCTTCTCCGCAATGACAGGGAGGCAGCAGGGATAGACTAAAAAACCATATACTAGTGTGCACTCTAGCACCCATAAAATAATGTATCCACAATTTGGTGCATCCGGGGTGTATATACAATGTGATTTTCCCTCCCTCTAGGCTTTTAGGCACTGAAAACAGTATCTTTGTTGTTTAAAGGTCTTATTTTTCTCCAGAATCTCAAGACAATAATGATTGCCACACAGCAAAAGACACACACGCACAAACATTGATTCATGGAAATGGAGTTAGGCTAGTGCTGTGCCCATTCACAGAGATCTGGTAACAAAACCCATTAACGACTAAACAGCCTTTTACCCACGCTGACTGCAAGAGCAGCCCAAGCAGCTTTGCACTTACATGATACAAAAGGAGAAATCTGAAACAGTCTTAAACCTGCCAGACCGTTGCCTACCTTTTCCTGAAGGGAAGAAACAATCCATCTCCACACTGCTGCGGGAATGGGAAATGCAGAGAGCGCTGCTGGGGACCAGACCCTCCTGAGGTGGGCTCCGCTCCGTGGTCCGGACCAAACACCAGCCTGGCCTTTCGCTTGGCCTCTCCAGCAGCTCCACCGTCTGCCCCACCTGAATGCTCAGCTCGCTGCTGTGGCCCGCTGTGAAGTCCTGGAGCACCACAGTTAGTTCACACCCTCCAGACAACTGCCCAGGTTCAAAAGAAGAAAAAAAAAAAAAAAAAAAAAAAAGGAACAGGAAAAGAAGTTAGAGAGGGCAGGATGAAGGCAATCATCTCTGCATCATATTTACACTGGCAAAGACAGAATTTGTATTCTTTAGAAGTCAAGTTAATAATTTATTTTGTCAAAGTTCAACATGTTGTGGCCCTGGTTTCCTTTACTTCTTATTGATTCTGCTGGGCTGAAGTGAGAAATCAAAGCTACCCACCCAGTAACCTTTTGAATGCTAGCTGTGGGTGAATTTTCTAGCTGTGGGTGTCCATCAGAAACCTTGCTATTTTTCTTGCTTTAGTTTCTGGGGTGACTTTCCAGACTGGCAGTAGCCCAGCCTGCCTCGGCACTGTGCCTCGTGGCAGGGCAAATTCCAGCTCACCCCTCTACAGCATGAGCTAGACACATTCCCACATGCCACCAGTGCAGTGAGGATACAGCTACAACTTTTTTGCAAGACAAGAAACATGCTCTCATCTTCCCCAGCTTGCTTTCAGGACCTCTTGGGAGACTAGGGAATCCTGACGAGGTAGATTAGAAAAGCTCCTCCCATGTTCTCTGATGGAAAGCAGAGGGGTAAATATATAAACGTGGAGTGGTTGATTATACTCTGACTTCCAGGATTTGTATCTAAGAATAAATGTATCGCCTTACTTCCGTACTGAGTGCTGGCAACCTGCTGCTTTCCTTCAGCCTCACACACTGCACCTCTCGATGAACAATACCGGTCTCTGTTTAATCATAGTCTCTATACAACCAGAGACCGGATATATAAGTGCTTGTGTATACAGCAGACCCAAACAGAAGAAGTAATTGCTGAAGCAGCAGAGCTACTGAAGCTTGTTTTCTTACAGACTTGAATCTCAGAGGTTGATTCTCGGTGTCTAACAAGGTGTGAGCACAAATCAAAGCTTTTCTGTTGTGAGAAATCTCCCTCAATGCCCTTCTGCAGTGTGGACTTCTTGCTGTCTGTCTGTCATTAGGGGCTCTCTTTTGGCTCTGTGTGGTGCATGCTTCCCTGAAGCATGCAGGAATCTTTGAGGTCCTTATTCCAGTGTCAAATTTGATAGAAATTAGTCCATTGATTCAAAAGTTATTAAGATGAGAATAGTAACCAAGCTGATTCAAAACAGTATAATACCATAAACCTCCCTGTTTCTTAGGACACACATCTAAACCCAAGCGTATTATAAAATGCTTTTAAAAGAACTTCTAAATCCAACTGAACTTGGAGAAATCTTGTAAGATGCCAAGTATCTATGTGAAATCAATGAGAACTGGGATCTGCTTATCAGCTTGAATGGGTCCCTTCCGGTGAGCACACCCATCTCCACAGACTTTACTCTTCCACTGCTATAATCTCAAAATCCCTTATCTTAGCCCAGGCAGCCCTGACTGCACACACCCATGGGAACAGCCTGTCTCCCCACGCAGTGGCATAGTGGTTTGTGTGTCTAATGCAGGTGTGAAAGAAATCCCATTCACAGAGGTGATATTTACAAATACAGAAAGGGGTCAGTGGACAAGGACTGGTTCTCACCTGTCCTGTGTCTCTGGCGTAGACGAAATGCTAGATTTGGGGAAGAAGAAGGAAATATTTCTCTGAAAGATTATTTGTAAATAAATAGAAAAAAACCAAACACAACAAACCATGGCAGCTGTTCAAGGCCATTCAGAAAGAGCACTCACATTAATCCTGGCAGAAAGAGCTCAATGGGTTGATGAAAGCACACGAGAGATCAGTTTAGCACCTAGCTATGCAGTTTATCAGCAAACCCACCATTCATCACACTGACATAATCTCCCCATAACTGGAGTGCAAACATTCATGGGTATGGTAAGAATAAGATATAACATTTACTGAGATTTCTTTGCTATGGACTAATTTAGGAGTAGAAAATCTTTCTGATCCAATACAGTATCTGATCTGGTATGGTATGAGATATTTAAGACACAAGAAAAATACCTGACTACTTCCTAGCAAATGCACTGACAAATCTTACCAAATGTGATGATTTGCCCCTAATTCTGTCACTACTCCTTACCAAGTAAATTTTACTTTTGCCACATTATGTTATCTGTGATACTTTATCTGAAAATAATCAGATCTCTCCTTCTTTTAGGGGAAAACGTGAACAAACACGATCTACTCCTCCAGAGATAAAGAATCTACATGCCCTGCACTCGAGTACCACTAGGTGTCCTTGTTCGCCATCACACAGCAAGCTAATTTGCTACAAAGAATTAACTCTTGCTTGTCTTCGAAGTGTTTATCTAAGTATGATGTGCAGTGTCCGGGCATGAAGGAGCTGGTTCAGACAGGATCCCAAGACCCATCGTTTCCAATTATATGGGCAGAGGACGTTCCAGAATACTAAAAAAAGCTTCAGATGGTTCAGGCTGATTTTTGAAAAATAAGTAATTTTTGTTGTGTAAGCAGGAAAGGTGAAACAGCCCTGAAATATCCCAGGGAAAAAGGCTTAGTGAAGACAGCACTTGGGAAAGTTTGGGACTAACGAGGTCTTTTCCAGGGAGCATCAGCCTGGGAAGTGCTGCCCTAAGTAGCTCCTCGCTCCACAGTTGCGATGCTGCCCTCCACACAGCAGCCAAAGGAAGGGGCAGCTAACCTAAAATCAGCCTGTCACAGGCCTTTGTCAACCCCTCCTCAAATAACTAAAGATCTGTGGTACAAACAGATGCTTCAATTGAGGTAACACCTGTAAGCACTATCCCAGGGAAGGCAGGTGTGCTCCATGACTCTCAGGTACCATCTAGCTCTGAGCTCCTGTTTTCTCTGATTCATTAAAAATAGCTATTTAATATACTGAGAACTGGAAATAATCATCCCCTCCAGGAGCTACGTGTCACTTGGTGTGATCAAGCTCTTCCTCAGCAGGGGAGATATTCTCTGCGTCCCTGGCTTTTGAAGCCTACCTTTGATGTGTGACAGGGAGCTAACCTCCCTCAGCTCCCTGGAAACCCTGTGAATTTATATCACCTGCTCCTCCAGCATCCTCTGGATGGAAACATGGACCAGAGCATGGACCATGTTCCAACTCACCGCTGGAGGAGCTGGAGCTGAAGTAATGCATTTTCAGGGAAAGACCTTCTCTTTGGCAGGAGAAATTAAGCAGGTTCCCTTTTACAGGTGCAGGTGGGAGGTACAAGCAGTTAGCTCAGGTAGGGGCCCACAGATCACTTTTAGTGCTGGTCACAAAGAACAGAAAAGGGGCTCCTTCCTTTTGCCAGGGACTTCCAAGTGCTTACCATGCCTTTTCTGTGTCTTACATACCACCACACCACACAGAACATTTACTTACCAAATTAACCCACAGCAAAGTAATGTCTCTAGAAAGCTTGTATTATACAAATACATATACAAATTGTAAGCCACTGAGGAATAATGCAAATACATTTGATTCCTGATGACAGAAATCCTTTCACCTATGAAGTGATCCCTCAAGCTATTAGTTGCTTAATTGGTTTTAGAGAGTAATTTTCCTGTCTCAGAGAAGTATACCATGCTTCTCTCTTCCTCGGAGCATGCAAATTGGAATACAGATGGGCTGCTGGTTTCACACATACTGCATTTGGTTTGGAAAGAAAAAGAAAACAGAGAATGCCCTTAAGGTTGAACTTCACAGGTAAATGGCTTCATATTTTAATGTGCAATGCTCACTTTCATTATTCCTGTGATAAAAACCACTATTAAAGCCACTGACTGGGTATATTTATAACCCAGACAGCAGTCTAATCTGTGTAAGGTACAACGAGATCAGTGAGAGACATTAAAAAAAAACCACCATGGAGCATGTCTTTGCAGAGCACAAGGCATAACTGAAAGATTTGACACAGAGACAAATCTAATGAATTACACAGAAAGCAATAGCCTTAAAATAACGAAAAAAAGGTAATGGTAGCAGCAAATACCAAAATGCAATGAGGAAGCAAGAGGGCCCCAAGCAGCCCAGCGCAAACATGCCATATGTCCTGAAAGCAGCTAGCAGGACCTCCAGCCTGTCTCCACACTGCCTGCCACCAATAAACCATCTCCCATCCTCTGTGTTCACTTGTGCCTGGGCTGGAAAGCATCATTGTGCATTCAGTGTGTAGGTGGTTTCATTGTGATGTTCTAACACAGATCACACCAGAGCTGGGGTAAAAGCCTTGCCCTCTGTCACCAGTGCACACAGGGACCCAGCCACACGGCAACTGAAAACTCCCCTCTCTACTGCAGGACATTGCTCACTAACCTCTGAGCATCAGTGTGAGCAGTTTACGTCAGATACTGGCTCTGTGAATGAGTTTTGTCATGAGCTACAGAAGCCTTTTTGCTTCCAGGAACACCCAACCAAGTGCCCGTCAGCTACGGGGGGGTGAAGTGCAAGCCACCAAAATGGTCCCAGGCATGGACACATCCTGCTGCATGGGCATCGGGGCTGCTCCAAGTGTGGGAACCTGCTCAGGTCCAGGGACCAGCAGGTATCGGTTAGTGCTGATTACCATGAGATGGTGTTTCCTGAATCACCACATGAGTGCATGGCCTGCTGCTGCATCTGTTTAGTTTTCAGCTACAAAGCTGCAGGCAGAGGAAGCAAGGCTGAACACCAGATGCATATTTGTCATTATACTGCAGATGGAAAAGACCCTATCAGGCTGTCCTTCCTTCCATGTAAAATAGATCTTAAGTAGTAGTAAATCCACTCCAGTTGAAAGGAAAGTGGGAATGGATAGCTCTCTAGCAGGGTGTGCAGGGATTTGGAAGATGGGTGTTTGAAGAAGGATTCCTTGGACACTTAAATGGATAACCAAATGGTTTATCCTGGAAATATCAAACTGGTTCTAAAACATGGACCCAAGCTCTGAGAGGCAGAGAACTGATAATAGTGATACTGTGTTGGATTTATCAGTGTAAGTGAATAAATACCTGCTGCCCCTGCAAACGTAGCAGCATTTCAAGTGTCAGTTTCTACAAGACTGCAAAATATTGGCATGCTTGGTTTTCCCTTCTGTGCACAGTGTTGTAATTAAGGTTTTAGTCCTTTCATAATTAAGGTCTTAATTTTATTAGAGGCTTGGAAACCACCTTGTGGTCTGTGACATGTGAGGGCACATAACAGAGATGACCTGGCTACCTGTTCGGTGACAGAACTACATTTGATGCTCATGGGAGTCCCTGTGAGCTGGACCACGGCCAGGGGTTTGAAGCTGCCATCTCCTCCCAGCTGGCCCTGGGGCAGATGCTGCATGTATCCGAGCAGTCCCCGTTGCTCAGTGCTGTGTTTGAATCCCTGGGCTGGATGCTAAGGAATGACTACAGCTCAGGCAATCTCACTGCCAGTTGCTGCCCCTCACTGCCAAATGAAGTGCACAGATCAGTGATACCTGGGGTTCCCCAGTTCCAAATATGCCTACGGACTTATCAGACCCTTCTGACAACTGAGTAGTAAGGGAACAGGAGAATAAATGTCAGTGCATTACACCTATCTCTCACCTTTCCATCAACAACTCTTCAGTATCAAACTGCCCAAAAACACAGTAAGGTCAAGCTGCCATACCATGTCAGTGCATTACACCTATCTCTCACCTTTCCATCAACAACTTTTCAGTATCAAACTGCCTGAAAACACAGTAAGGTCAAGCTGCCATACCTCTGCCAAAGCCTATGGACTGCCATTCATCAGACCCAAGGGCTCGTGACTGCCAAAGATGCTCTGTCAGTACGTAACCCATGAGTATTTCCTCGTGCAATATTAAGCTATTTAAAAATAGTTTATAGTGTAAAGAACCACACCCAGCCCAACCCACTATGCTAAATTGTCCAGTGTACTGTTACTAAAATTGATGAACCATTTGTTCGTATTTATCTCCTTTTCCTTTTTCTTCCACTAAAATACTTCAGTGTCCCCTTCAGTATATTTTTCAACCATAAAATCACATTCAGAAGCAGAATCAGCAGCGCACAGCATCTGCAGATGTAGGTAAAACCCAATATATTTCAGGTAGGTAAGAGGTTGTTTACTCTGCAGCACACATCTCAAGCCAACATCTGATTTTCACTCAAAGAATCAGCAACGGAGAATGAATCTATCAGGGTCAGAAGAGCTGCTCAGAGTATTTTGAAATATGCCAGCATCATTGTAGAAATTCACAGTAGCTGGTTATTTACATATATTCAATAGGACACAGAGCTCGGCTAGTTTAAACAAAGCATTCTGTGTGGTGTGGCACTGTGTCCTAATATAAATTGCTAGTTTTCTGTGGCTCTTAGGCTTTCTGCCCATCTGGTTTTGGATGACAGCCAGTTTTGGATAGAAGCATTTAGTCACCACAAACAGCCTATTTCAAGAGGGTGAGAGAGGCAGTGGGAGCAAGAATGGCATTTGCATTCTTATCAAGAAATTAAAAAAAGTGAATAAGACTGCTTAGATGTTGATTCTGTCTGCACTGAAATAGATCCAGGAGCTGTCATCCTAGCTGGGGGACAGGCACGAGAAATCCTATCCCCCACTGAGTTCTTTGTGAAAATTGCTGTAATTTTGTAGAGATTTTCTTTCTACTGGGTGGTTAGAGAGGAAGATCAAATCCAGAAGAAGCCCTTGAAGAATTTCAGTACTAGAGAATTGCTTTATTTTTATTGCTTTGTAACAGTAGCTGTTTGGATTGTGAACACCGAGTCACCCACATTCCTCCCTCTAAAGCATCTACAGCTCTAAAGGATGCTGAGCTGAAAGCTCTGGCACTTCTGGTGAATGCTTTGTTGCATCAGTATGGAGGTGTTTCTATGGCTACAAACTGTATTTCAGGAGCTATGAGCTGAACCAGAGATAACCTATTATGGTCAGCAGAACTGCTCCAGACTGAATTCAGAATCAGAAATTTGGTGGAGAACAGCTGACTCATCTCTGAGTCTTGGTCTTCAGGCCCCTCTACTCATCTTTGATTAAGATGGAGTCAGTACTTCTCACCCTTTCTGTTTTATCTGTCCAAACAAAGAGGAACACTGCCTGAGCTTCACCAGGAGGTCTCTTTATATTTAAGAAATGAAACACATGGCTGATCACGGTGACAGCCCCGCAGCCCAAATATACCACCTTTATTCCTCTCATTGAGGAGATAACAACAGAGGCATCTGGATGTGCAGCATTCTATAAATCAAGACACACTAAGTTATTCCACAGCAGGAAGATGAGACAGACATGGCACGTGGGACATACAAATATGCTGACAGAAAGGAAATCTGGTGTTATGATCTCAAATAGCACATACCTTTCCTGTCCAGCATCTCTTGCTGGAGTCCCTACTAGACGACCATATCCTGATTCTGCTGGATTTTGGACTCTGGCATATGCTGACATCTGTGAAACAGCTTGAATAGAGCTGTCTGAATTATTTCTGGAGCCATTTTTCCAGAAAGTTAAGAGTAAAGTTGGCCCAAATTAAACAGCACATCCAACTACAAAAGATGCTTTTGAAGATAAAGATGATCAAACTCACTTTGTTTCACACAACAAACTGAACCAGAGCACCAGGGTGTGTTTGATCCTGGAAGATTGTAGGTTTTCTCACGACATTTGGCTCAGAGAGCTGGTACCCAAATTCCATTCCTTTCCCTTCCCTGGAGAAGCATAAAATGAAGCAGATATATTCTGTGTTTCCTCAGTGACACAAAGATAGCACAACTAGCTCCAAACCCCTTCGCTACCAGTGCTGCAGAAGGTGAGACAGGCAGATGGCTGAAACACTCCAAGGTAATCCCTCACCTGCCATATTTCACAGCCACAAGATGTTTTAAACTCACTCAGGGTTAATAAAAGCACCAGGATAGTCTGAAATCAAGGAGTACTGACTAGTTGCTTCCTTTTGTCTGTCCAGCACAGCCTGAGCAAAGCAGACAAACTTGACCCAGGAGGTCAAGGGTTTCAGTCAACAGATGATTTATCAGACATCAATTCCCAAGGCACTGCTAGCAAGTACACAAAATCTGATCATGTATTCTGGCCAGGAACTTTCTGAAACATCCCCAGATACAAACAGCACAGGCCAAGTGTGCACAGTAAAAGGTCTACACAGCTGATGATGAGTTTAAAGTAGAAACTCGGTTGTCTGCGTCACATACCTGGTACCACTGGTGAAGGTGAATTCAGGTCCAACAGAAGTTTTAGAAAGACAAGGGACAAGCACACTTGGCAAGAGCAAAGGGTGGGCACTGTGCACATGGCGTTATCTAACCGGGGTGTTCTGCCACGCCCAGAGTTTTGAAAAGGGAGGAATCAAATAAAGTTCCAGCAGTCCTGTTCCCTCCTGTTTTAAATTACACTGAGACAAAAATAGTTACCTGAAAAACTAGAAACAATGGCTCACAACAACCAGGGAAGAGACCTCAGACTGACGTTCTCTTGAGAAGGAAGCAAATGATATTCAGAGGAAAAGCACAATAAGATCACCCTAGGGATGCTTTAGAACAAAGCAAATCTCAGTTTGTGCACTGGATCAAATTTACTCGATACACATATCCACACATTTCCTTTATAATCTAGATAATTATTTTAGACAGGTATGCTGCTGTCTGCACAGTTACACTTTTAATGAAGTTACGAAAAGTTATATAATTTCAAAGAATACCTGCAACAGATCTCCCTCCCCTTGTCAAATAAAACCCAGACATTTCCAAGACAAGCAGTTATAGATTACTTCAAAGCTATGTTTTCCTGTGATAGTCCTGCTCTAAGAAGTGCGTGTGTGAAGGCAGGAGAGGGATAATCTTGTGCTCTCTTCTTTACCTCTGCTAGCATGCAGGGATGAGGATTTAGTGGCTAAGTACCCCTGTGTTTCAGATACAGCTAAGCCTGACTGCATGAGATAGCTACCCTCTCCAGCGCACAGCCATGCCCAGCTCCCAGCACTGCTGTGAGAGCAGCACGCAGGGCTGACAGGAGGATCTGCCGTCCTGTGTCCTCAGCCCAGCCCAGCTCCAGCGCTGCCCCTTCACCGCAGACCCTCTGCTGATTTTCACCAACCTGCCTCGGGTGCTCTGGGCTCTCCTAAAACACTCACACCTTTGCAATGAAGGCTGCATATCTAGGAAGCACAGATGGAGAGCCCAGCATACAGAAATACAAAAGCCTGCACTGACGCTTGGTAGCATCATAGGAAACCACAACACTCCCCATTCAGGGATATTACCTCCTTAAAACTGGTAAGGATCTGAACAGAGAAACCAAAAACATGATGAAGGATTTAAAGTATCCCCTGATGGTTTTTTTGCCCAAATTGTTGAATTCACAGAACAGATGTTTTACATAAAACTGGCTTTATTTTTAATTGGAAGAGATTATTCAAACTATGTTTAAGCCATATGGTCCTGTTAGCCTGACTCCCCTCTGCCATTGCTGCAGAGGCTGGCTTGGCATCCCTCTCCTTTTCCAAGTCATTTCCTTTTTACAAATCTAATAGATGCAATTTTTTGTTTTTATTGTTGGTCCCTAGGTCCCATTACTATAAATCAGGGCCTTAGGCCCAAAATTAACTGAAAGGTGGATTTGGTTAAGTTGCTTCTAATGTTTTTCAGTAGTAGGTTGGTCTAATAGGGTATAAAGGCAAATACAGGTTTGAGATGACAGAAAATGCATCGAGAGGAATGATGACAGTGAGCAGTGTTCATCTCAAAGCTGCTGAAGGAAGACTTGGTCCTGGCTGACACGTTTTCCTGCTACTTTTCCCCTTGCAGGTGACACACTGCAGAGCAGGAATTTTCAAAGGGATTGAGTATATACTGGAAAAACCAGGGCATGTTACTGACATGACTGTTAGATGGTGCTGTTAGATGGCAGGCCTCAGGCTGAGTGAATAAGTGATGGCCAAGGACATCGCCCTGCCCAGTGCCACATCGGGCATGTGGCTGGGCTCGGTGCAGCCTGGCTGTCTAGTGCTTATTTCTATCACACCCAATACAGCCCATTCATTTTCATCAGTTGAGAGCAATAATCCTCCCAGTAAATTTTAATCACGCTTTAGGAGACTGGGGCTGCAATGCAAGCTCTGGACCCTGTCTGGGTGAGGTGGCTGCAGTTAGTCTGCTAGCGCTTGGGGGCAGCCAGGAAATCCCACAGACCCTTCTCCCTCTCTCCCAAGTTTTCTCTAATGCCTGTAGTTTGCTTGTTGTTATATTAAAGTCTCATTTTAACGATATGCTCCAGTTTAGTGAATCACCATGTGAATTAATCATCATGTGAAAACACACTAGTGTTGCTACAAACAGGCTGCATGGATGAACTCCAGGTGAAGCAACGCCGGCCCTGAGCAGGAGAGTTTGCACAACAGTTGCGTGCCCATGCCCTCAGTCAGTGTTTGGCACTGTGGAAAAAGCATCTTGAGGGAGATGATTACTTGTGTTTGAGTCCTCCCTATTGCTTGCCTCATCCACCGCAGCCATTGAGCCTTTTCAGCATCGCTGCATCATTTTCAGCCATCACAATGGGTTGCAGTTTGAAGTTAAATCCCAGGGCTTTCACTCTCCTCTCCATAATACTGCTATTTACTTGAGGTGACCTCATTTGCCAAGTGATGTAACAGGGTGCACGATCGAGCCTGGCACATCCAAGCAGATGTTTTCAGTGGACACAGAAACACCATTATGAAACTAAAATATCGCCTAAAACCTGAGCAGCACAAGAGATTACAATGGCCTTTATGCAGATCAGCTTACCTAAAATAGCATTGAAAGGCCTTCGTCTGCAGTCGTATGCTTCCCTCTTTAAAATGAAAGACTGTTGCTTGTACTACTGTAATGTGACTCCCAAAGGAACCAGCAGCTGCAGGCTTTGAATTTTATCATTCCCGGCCTTTCTGTTTGATAGAGTTGACTGGAGCACACCCAGAGGACACTCCTCCCATAAAATTGTTCTCCTTTAACTACAATAACAAAAAAATGGTTGCACATTTTTTGTGTGTTTTGTTTTCGTTTCTAACGAGGTAATAAATTCTATTTCAAACAAGAATATAAATCCAAAGAGTTTGACAGTCAATCTGACTTGCTTTGTTTCAACTGAAAGGAAATGCTCATTGACCTTGTCATTTACATTCGCTGTCATGTCACATTATCAGGGAGGGTTAAATACGGATCAATGAAGTCCAGCACAAACAAGCAGAAGATTGAGGGAAGCCTGAAAGACCTTGCTATGTTCGTTTATCAAAGGATGAGCAGAATAATGAGGCCTATTGATAAGCACATTCCTGGCTCCTGCTTCATTTCTTTCACTGAAGACACTTCAGATAAAGTACTCTGGCCTACGCAATCACTCTTATGTGCAAATGGTTCCCGCCTGAATATGTTTGTTTCTGTTCTTGCTAGACTCAGTTGAATCAACAGAGGCCTCCATTTTCAAAGACAGATGTCTATGTTTACCCACAACACTCATACATATGTTCTTCTGTTCCCCAAAATCACACGTCTCATTTGCATACAACACATGCAGGGTAAGGTGATACGACACAGCTTAAAACATCCACAGGGTATTTGACAACATGAAATGCAACAGTGTTGACTATAAACAAAAGATTTTGGTAGCCAACTGTAAAATTATCAGGGTGAGATCCAAGTACACTTAGGCTGACATTACCATATTCAGTGAGTCTCTAAAGCCATGTGGAGGCCATGTCCAGGGCAGCTCAATCAAAGAGCTACTGCTGGGGATTTCAGAGGCACAGAGGAGGAACAGAGCCTGAAGTCAGTGAAGTTCAGTGTGAATTTAACATTGACTTCCTCTGGGTTTCTTTTGAAAATCCTAGGCTAAATCTCTATATTATCCTTAATTGGCAGATATAAAGATATGTGCTTTAGGGAACTACATTTGGGTTTTTTTCTAGTAACTGAGAAATAGAGATAAGCTGTGTAAGAAATCCTGTTGCAGAAAGACAGTGGATCCATAGAGTTTGACAGTGAATCTGACTTGCTTTGTTTCAGTTGGAATGGCAAAGGATTTTGTGTCATCCTAGCTACAGACGACAGGGACAACCAGAGCCCAGGCACAGAGGAGTGGAGACAAGGGAAATGCACAGGGCTGTGGCAGAACTGGGGCTGCATAGATGGAGGACAGATGACAAAAGGAGGGCCCAGGGGTGGACAAAGGATGCTGGTGAACAGCAGCAGTGGTAACTAACCAGTTCGATCAACAGCCCTCAGTGCTGATCAGCACTTTTAATGAAACTGAGCAATTCCTGTACAAAACTTTGATTCACTTTGAGGTAAGTTTCACAAACCGCGTACTGGAGAACCCTAGAATGACGAAAAAAACAATTTACCTTTGTGGCACCTTTCTTAAACTCCACTTATTATTACTCTTAACATCCACAGCCTATCCTCCATACATGTATTTGTATGTTATTAATATTGTATTAGTTGCACCTACTTAACCGGAATAGCCAATGAGACACTTTCTTGGAAAAATATCTCCTTTTCCAGTCATAGAATTGTGTTCCCTTAATAAATTCCATTTCACTATTCCATTATTTCTTCATCTATGCTGTAAGATTTTTGGCATAAGCATCTGTTTCCTTTCATAAAATGTAAGCATATTTTGGACAAGAATGATAATGATAAATAATAAGTAAGCAATTTCCTCTATGCCAGGCAATACAGTAGCAGAGCTGTCTGTCCAAACCCCATTAACCCCTATCCAATCCAAAGAAAAAATTTCTGAAATGCTCTGTTTGAGTCCTAAGTGGAGGGCAAATATGCTTGAACTGAAAGAGAATTAACTTAGCCTCTACTGCATGAAAAAGGATTTTATTGTTGCATCACCACACATTACACTATAATTATAAGCTGGTGGCTTTTTCAATGATAAATTTCTGCAAGAAAATAATGAAAACACAATGCAAAACAGCTTTCTTTCCCTCTCAGGGTTTGCACGCAAGGCCTTAGCAAATAGAGACGGTATTAAGAGCATGTACTTAACTTATCACAGCCCGCACTGTTTCCTTCTCTTCTTTCCAATTCCCCTTTCTGTCCCTCCAGCAAAAAAGGGACTCTTTATCACACTGCTCCATATTGTACCATAACTAACATCTGGATTGATCCAAGGTGCAGATAAATGAATTCACCTCTTTCCTATATCAAAAGTATTTTAATTTGTACTATGCACCATTGAGACATGGGAAAAAAAAATCAAAGAGAGTCTGAAAAGTCCCAGCAAAAACCAGAGGAACTCGGGGGAAACAGCATTCAGAGGCAAGCCTGTTCTTGGCAGACAGACAGAGGTCTTTGGCCACCGCCATCCCACCGCCCAGCAAGCTACCTCCTCCCCTCCTGTGCCGAGAAGCTCCCGAGCTCCCCAGGGACAGTCTGCCCCACTGCCCTGCTCCTGCTGGGGAGGCTGGGCTGCTCCCCACGGAGGCTGGGGCCAGCAGGACAGTTGCGGTTCCCAAGCCCTGATGGCTGGGCTCTGGCTGCTGGGGAGCAGGAGACACAGTGGTTCTCTGAGACAGGCCCCTTCCCTGGGGTTGCAGGTAACCTGCTTTTGATGCCTAATGTTGGAGAGGGTAAATATCAATCAAAAGGCCTAATCCCGAATGTTTCCAAAAACTCCTGGAGCTTGCTGACCCTGAAAAGTGAAGTGTGCTCTGTCAGCTGGAACATTACAGCCTTTCCATCCACTTTCCAGCTAGATGGGCTTGAAAGAAAAGAAGAGGACTGAAAGAAAAAAGCTAGGATAATGTATTTTGCCAAAATTTTTCTCCTTTTAGAAAAAAATGCCTAAATGGCACAATTTGAAGAGACAATTTGGCACAGAAAACTTGAAAGAAAAGTAGGGCAAATGGACACTTCAGAACCCTAACAAATGTCTCTTTCATGCTCCCTCAGAATTTACAGAGTTTGATACAAGAAGCACAAACTGTAGGTCTAATTCAGGAGAGCACCCACCTGGATGCACAAGCTCAGTAAAAATCAACAGGATTTAAATTGTAAATTGTGTTCTTTCATGAGTCAGGACTGATGTGAATACTTGCAATCAGGACAAAACAAGAAGCAGTCCATAAAAATGGAGAAGCCTTTAAGTGTGTGGTGAGACCATTTGATCCCATGATTCTGCAGTATCTGTATGGGGTGGGATGCTACTTTTTGTCTGGAGAGAGGGAGCACCTTCAAAACTAGACCATACATCTTGCCATGTCTCAGTTTCCCTATCAGTGGCAGTAAGAAGTCTGAGTCTTATTTCAAGAATGTCTGTAAGGCCTTTTTCTTGTCTGACAGCCAAAAAGTCCCCAAATAAAAGTAAATTATACTAGAAAATTTAGATGACACAAAATATAGCTGAAACCACCAGTAAGGAGTTAAAAAAAAATATGTAGCAGAGTGTACATTTTCCAAACTGAAGCCAAGAGAATTATAACTCTTTGTAGATATTTCCAGAGTATTTACACCTACTCATCATAATGGCAATTGTACCAACACAACTAAACCTTATTTCTTTCATATGAAGGACAATTTCATCTTCTGCAAAACCCAAAATGTTTATAATTCTGGTTTTTTTGGTTTTTTTGTGTCCTTGAAACTTGGCATTCATTTGACATCATCCATCTCTTTTAAGACGCCATGGGTTATCAATTGAACACTTACTCGTTGGCTATTTGGAAAATTACAATCCCAGATGGTTCTTTCTTGCAAAGATTTCTACAACTCACTGGCTCCACTACATACATTTGGTTTCTATTTGTATAGTAAATGTCATTTACGTTGGCTGACCCGATTTTCCTTCTCTGATCACTCTATGTCATTTTACACCGTTCTATTTCTCAGACTTAATTCCACTTTGCAACCCAATATAATTTGAATCATTATCTGTTATCATAGGCTTTTCTTCTCTTCTTACAAACTACACGATAGGAAATACTCAGTTTCATGCATACTGTTTAGCAATAACAAGGGCACACTTTAATTTATTACAGTTATCATGTGTTACCCTAGACAGAAAGGCAACTAATGTAAATTCATGTTTTAGCCATGGTAACAGAAACTGCATCAACTATTGACGCAGTGCAATTCTTTAACCTATTCAAAGTCTTCTGCAAACACATCACCTATGATTTTGCTAGTAAACATGAACAGTCCAGCAAAAATGGACTGCTTTCTCTGCTAACACTTTTTTCTTATGAAAAGAAGTAAGCTTAATTTTAAAGGAATTGTTAAAGCATTTTTTAATTACTAAAAATGGGAAGACAGTCACAAAAGCAACACTGAATGAAGTGAAAAAGTGATCTAACCTCACTTTACAAAAAGAAAACATAGCCAGTCAACAACACCAAACTTTAAAGCATTACAGTCAAAAAATTGGCAGCAAAACAGTCACTCCAAAAAGGGGCTACAGCTTATTGCTATACATCTACAGCTACAGATATGGCGTAATAAATATAGGTTCAGTTTCCCCTTTTTATGGAAGTGTTTCTAAAAAGCTTCTTTGGTAAACACTAGCAAAACCTTTACTCTCAAGCAAAGCAAACACACTGAAGGAATTTGGTGCTCTTCTTCTGAGTTACAAGTCTGCTCTCTGCTCTCACCACCTTCCAAAAGGATACCCAAAAGAGGAGGGTTTGTAGAACGGCATTGCTCGAGCAAACGCCCCTTAGCTGGATTTCTTTGTGAGTGAAAGCTCCAGCACCACCTGCTCACAGCATGAAACCGCTACAGCTCAGGAAACCTGCCCTGGGACTTGAGTAACACTTTCTAAACCTTCACTCAAAGTGGTTTAGAATCAGGGGTGGAAAATGTAAAAGCCAACATACCTTCCCCTCTGGCAGTTCAACAGGTGTGTGCTGTATTTACTAACCCTGCCTCCGTGTCACTGCCACCTTGACGTCATTGTTACTGGGTTGACAAAAGGTTTCCATGACAAACGAGAAAGCTGATCTGTTATCTCCCCTTTGGAGGAAACTGAAATGCCCTCTCTCCCATATTCTGCTAGAACCACCCATCTTGTTTTTGGCAGGTAGCACAGAAGGAGCGTTTTTGTGATTGATTTCGATTTCTCTCTGCTCTGGAAAAGAGAAGCCAAGCTGTTTGTTGTTTTTCCCCTAACTTAAAATAGAGGGTGTCACCCTCGTCCCACTGCGATCCCACCCATCTCACCCACAGCACAATGTTCTTTGCAGGCATGTTGACTACCGTGCTAAAAAAGAGAACAGATAACACTGAAAGAGGACAAACTTTGAAGCAACGAACAAAAACCACTATTAAGACATTTGATTCTCTTCTTGGCTATAATTTATTACCTCTGCTAGCAGGCATGGCCCATAATAGTTAGCAGATGTTTGAAACATCTCGTTTTGAACTTTGCCTAAGATCAAAAAGAAATCTCATAGTGTTTAAATAGCAGCTGCAGAATGAAATAAGGTTTCCTTCCTAATGTGACAGAAACGTTCATCCTAGCCTTAAACAAGGACTGTTTTACATTCTGTAAATACTGAGGAAGCTAAATTTCTGTGCACAGGCACCGACACATTATAGATTTTATATGCGTCTAGTTTGCAGCAATTGACATGAAATAACCCCAACGGAAAAGGCTGACCCAGCTGCCCGAATGCTTCTTAGGTTTTTGCTGCAATTTACCCCAGATCTACAGCTCACCGCAAGCAGGAGAAGGCCAGACTAGTTCCGCCACAAACACCAGGTTAGGAAACTCACTGGGCCAAATTTATTTATTATTATCATTGCTATTCCCATTGCATCAAGGGAGAACATAGCAGTCCTCAAAGAGGATCATGTCCTGGATATGGAAACAAAACCAAAGAATCTTCAAGGAGCAATAAAATGCATTTCACTGCAGCTGTGCGTCCCTACCAGCCTCACGGCCACGCTGGCCCTGGCAGGGATTTCACCCTGTGCAGCCGCCCAGATTCACCATTTACTTAAGCACTGAGGCCTGACGCTAAATTCAATCTCATGGGCATAGTCTGTGTGAACCTTCTAGGACTGCTGATTCCCCTGCCTCTTGTTCCTACAAGCATTAAACTTCAGCCAAAGGCTAACCAATTAACTGAAACAGATGGCTAAGCTTCTGATTTGTGGAAGTTAACATACAAACAGCTAATTTAAAACCAGGTTTAGATCTCAAAATGAATTATTGTTCCCCTTCAGAGTGCATGTATTTCTTCTTTGCTTGGCAACACGGACACTTTCTGAGTTTTTCATGAATACCTCATACTTGCAGGTTTCTCAGTGGGTACAAACGGAGGTCTTATGTGGCAGACAGCCCCGATACGAAACAGATTTTGAAAGATCTGCTGAAGTGAACAAAGATGGCCCTAGCCTTTATGCATCTGGTTTGAGTTAATATTTTTATCCCCTTAGAATACATGAGATTTTTTTCCTAAGCCAGGCTTTTCCTAGTACACATGTTTCTTCTGATTTTAGTAACATACGGTTGTAATATACTGCTCTCAAACAGATGTGATTTTGGAGCCTATCCCGAGGAGTACTGCTCACCTCCAGAGGGAGGCAAACTCGAAACCAACTGTGTACTATTGTCTTTGGGGAGGACAAAATGCTTTCCTTTGACTCCCGTTAAGACCATTTTAAATCCTGCTGCATGTCAGCTGGTTACAACTCATGTGGCATGTAATATTAAATATGTTATTACTGAATATGAAAATAGCCAACACTTTTGCAAATACAATCAACGTATTTAATTCATTGTCCCACGGAGGTTCACAACTCTTAAGACCTTAAAACCAGTGCAGGACTTAAAAACATACCCCTAACCTCAAGCCAGTGCTAACTCTATTCCTGTTGAGCAGAGGACAGCATATGCTTAACATTAGGGGCATGTGCTTAATGGGCTCATGAAACAAGTCTTGGTTTATGATTCAGCACAAGCAATTTACAGCTCTGTATTCATCTTCCTTATCACCAGTAACATGCCCATGAAATGACAACACGCCGCTGCCAGGAAATGGAGCACTGGTGTCATCAACGGGGCCATTAGGCTGGACAGACAGGGCACAAGCACCAGTTCAGGACAAGCCAGCCTGCGCCAGCCCCAGGGGCAAGCCCTGGTCGGTATATTCCATTTACAACCAGAGAACAGGCAAAGGAAAAGCACCACAGCTAATTAAGACACCATGGCTATTTAGCATAAAGAAATGATATTCAGGAATAATACCCAGAGATGTTTTTACTACAGATTTACAGTAACTCCACCGCTCCCAGCAGGTATCAACACTCCTGACTCAGAGAACACTTTGCCTGCATATATTTTTTATTTAATTACCATGATTTTTCAGAAATTTGCTCCGTGGTACTCAGAGCAGAGTCATTAATCTTCAGTAATCTCTTTGAGCAACAATTTCAACTTTCATGAGCCTGGAGCCTCTCTCTAGAGCAGTGGCTGTATTGTCTGAGGGCTGGCGGAGCCCCTCTCCAGAGCAGTGGCTGTATTGTCTGAGGGCTGGATTTTATGCAAAGCAGTTGTCATGGCAATATAACAGGGATGGGAGAACCCAAACAATAACCGAGCATCAAAGAATTGTAAGTGCAGGGAAAATTCAGAACTAGATTCTGTATTAGAGCCATAGGCTGTCCAAACTGCAGATTTGAAAGCTTAGGAAGACTGGATATTATTATAAGCTCTCTTGGGGATGGCTGTATTCCAGCAATGCATTATCACTGATCTGTTCCCATTATAATCCATCCATTTCACTGAAAATGACATGTTTGTGGGGCAGTGGAAAAGCAATCTGAAGAGGAACAATTGCACATCTCTGCTTTTGGTAGAGAACAGAGAAAGAGGGAGGATGGAAAAAAAGGTTATAATCAAAACTATATTTCAATAGCAAGCCCGTCTGTTGTAAAAATAACAATGGTCTTGGCTAGCTGCTTGTTGTGAAATAATGAACCTTCTGCACCTTTATAATATTATTGCAGGCATTCTATAGAGCACCCTAATAAAAATGGATTGCTAACAAAATGAGAAAAGGCTGCTGCGTTGTTTTATGAGGCAATAATCCAGTTCCAGAACACATAAATTGTAAACCCCAAACCAAAGAGTTTATACCAAGAACACCACTTTATTGTTATTGTTACCCTGTTGCTCTTGTATATGCTGTTACAGATGTGTTTCTAAAATAATTAAAATCTTAAAGAGTTATCAACAGAGCATAATTATGTCCCAAGAGTGCTGAGTGCCCCAAGCTGTTATGAACTTTCAAATAAGGAAGGTGCTTTTTTTATGTTCACATGGATTGGTTTGCCACTTAAAGATGGGAACATACAAATATAGAAGCTACAATAACCTAGCAGAGCCCACTGCCTGGGACAGAGATGATGGTTTTAACTCCAACTCTGTTTTCTGTCCCATGGTTAACTTGGGCTGCTTCATTCCCCCATATCCCATCTGTGTCTTGGAAGCAGGGATAGTGCCAGTCACCTTTTCATGAGACCAGCTACAAGCTTGCATTTGAACTCATGGTTATATTTTGCAAGAAACATGCAGTTTGGATTAGCACATTTCTAGCAAGGCTAAAGCCACCACAACTTTGGGGAAAGCACCCCCGTCCTCAACACCATTGCTAACCCCTGTGCCTACAAGAGTGGCTGATATTCTTCCCTCCACAGTGATGAGATCTGCATGAACCAGGGCTTGTCCCATTTACCTGTGCCAACCTTACCACAATATTTGGATCAGCAGGCTGTTCTTTTTCCCCCTTACTGCTCACCCAGCTGCAGGCAGTAGTGGCATACTTTTATTTTTTTCAGCTTCTCACAGATAACTAGTAGTCCCCATAAAGCAGAACCGGTGCAGGCCAGCTCCCCAGAGATCTGGGCTGTGCTGTCAGTCTCCAGCTACAGCGGAAGCTTTTCTTGAGGGTCAAGCATCTGTGAGGTCTGTCAGCCATGTGGATTCTCTAGTAATGCACGTATCCATAAACGCATGTGTTCATACTACTGCATTGCTCATAATCAGAGCAGCTTCTAGGTCTCTCTCCCTACCCTTATGCTGAGTTCCATAGAAATTATTTTTGAAATCAGAAGCTTCTGTCCATTTGTTGAAATTTGTCCAATGGGTACAAAAGTTAGGAGAGGATAGAGCACAAACAGATGTGGAAAACATGAAAGAAAGCTTGTTTCCTTAGAAAATGAAGTTAAAAACTTTCTCGTACCAGAAGGGTGAGGACAAAATCTCTTCAGGATTTCTCTACAAACTTGCCTGCCCTGTAATAATTCTATCTATATCTGTCAACCATTTAGTATATGCCATGTTTATTTTCTATTGTTCTACTTTGTTAGTAAAAATATCACGTGGACCAAATCAAATGCCCACAAAAGTCTATCACTGAGACACTATTTCCTCTATTAGCTGAATTATAACCTCATTAAAAAATACCCGGCTAGTTTGATTTTATTTTCTATAAACAGGTGCTAACTAGCATTACTTACATGAAGCGGATTTAATCCATCATTAACTCATGCTCTTTATTTGTAGTTTCATTGTTATTCCTGGAGCAAATATACCAGGTTTGCAATTTGGTTGCATTAACTAAAAATGAGATGTATCAGATTTTGAGAACTGCAATCTCTTCATCGAGTCACAGGTGAAGTGGAATGATTTGAGGCTTATGAATCCTCTTACTGTTTTCATTTTTAGGTCAAATGCAATTTCTGAAGGTTTCTCAGGATCTTTTGTAGTTGTTGTCTCTCATGCAGGAACACAGGTACCCATTAGTGTGTCATGAGAAACCACATCAGCTTTGACTACTGTAAGTTAGACAATTCTTCTACCGTAAGAGACTTTGCTTGGGGAACTTGAACAGGAATTGTAAAGCAGCTCCGTAATGGACATGGTAATGCAGCCTATTTGTGACACAGATCGCTTGTCCCGTTCCTTCCTAACGGACATGGTTATGGTTATGTGACACAGATCGCTTGTCCCGTTCCTTCTGGAGGGGACCAAATGGTCCCATTACATTAACACCTTTAAAAGCTGTCTTGCATCAGAGGTGAAGGATCACCTGAGCCTCACAGCTGAACTGTACTTCAGCCGTGAACCCTAGAGACTGAAGTTGACTCACAATGGGTACAATCTGAAATCGCTCAATACAAGTACGTAAGCGCAAGCATAGATGCACGTCTGTCTGCTTGCACGCTGCAGTCACGTTTCGCTATTGCTTCCTTTTTCTGCAATAAGCGCAAGCATAGGTGCACGTCTGTCTGCTTGCACGCTGCAGACACGTTTCGCTATTGCTTCCTTTTTCTGCAACATGCTAGAAACAACCTGCACAGCCTAGGGGATGGACCAGTGCAATCAGCAATTGTTCAGCACAAACCATTTAGGGCTCTTTTTACAGCTTCAGGATACACGACTTTCAGTTAAACACTATGGCTCTCCTATTGCCCATGAGGCAAGACAGTCTATGGTATTGATGGCTCATTTTATTGTATCAGTTTCTGGTTCAGTATTCTTTGGCTTTACTGTAACCAATTTCCTGTGCATTTAGATGTTTAAAGATGCTTCTTTCCCAGTCTACTCTTAGCTGCCTCTGCAGTAATAACAAAGCATGGTCTTGGACAGTTTGGCATGTGATTAATAGCTGTTCAGATTGCTTTGGCAGCTTTAGCATATGCTAATTGGGTTAACAAGGTACTAAGTGCTCCAAGGTGTTATGAATGTGTTGTAAAATGAAAAGCTCTGCTGTCAAATACATTCATTACTCATGGTCTGTAATTTGCTTGCAGCCACGTTACTGCAAAAGAGAGTATTCCAACCTTGTCTCCTCCTCTTCTGTGAAAGACATTAGCACAACACCACAAAACGCGTCTTTAAATGATACCAGCTCATTTCTCGAGGGGAAATCTCAGTCAACAGGCTCCCTGGTATCTTTGGAGGGGGTCAGATTCCTCTTCAGCTGCAGCTGGACAATCCA
>NW_010098018.1:0-289 GCF_000699245.1 Pterocles gutturalis
CGGAGCAGACGGACCTGGCAGGGCCGTGTTTTCCTAGCGCCTGCCGGAGTTTTATGGAGGAGCAGAGCTTACCTGGCATCTGCAGGCTGAATAATAAACCCTTTTAGCAGCAGGCAGGGTGTGTGACAGCAGGGGGGGCAGATCCCCAACCCACACACCCGAGTGATTTACACACAGCCCAGAAGCATCGCGGCCACCACCGGCACCGCAGGGCAGTGGCTCAGCATCCCACCCCAGTACTGTGCAAACCTCGGGGCTGGACTCTTCCAGCCTTCCCTCTGACCCAGCC
>NW_010098018.1:323-7759 GCF_000699245.1 Pterocles gutturalis
AGGTCTGACCCCACAGCCATAAGCTGTGGTCCTTCACCTTCCCCATGAGCAGCCTTCCTCCATCCTTCACATACTTGGGAAAAACTTGATCCCAAACACCCCGCCAGTCTGCCATCCTCTGTCCCTGGTGTCCTGGCCCACGCACAGCATTAAACCCCTCCAAGCCCTTTGTCCTTCCTTGGTTGACATCATGCCCAGCTTGCCTGCTGGCCCCCCAGCATCCCCCATCCCATCCCATCAGGATTCCCACCGAGCTCCTGCTCTGATCACACACAGGCATCGTTCTGTCCCCACTTGCAGCAGGAACAGCATGAATTGGAGACACTCCCCACTCCCCCACACCCCCCTCCCAAGGGCCTACGCTCCAAGACGACCTCCACTCTGCTGACACTGAACATCCAGCCCCCTCCCCAGAACTGGAGGACAGTGGGAAGCTCTGGGGAGAATCTGGAGTCCCCTTGGGGTACATTAGGAAGGAAAACACCCATTTGGGATGCTGCAGACTGCAAGAGTAGCCCTGTCTCTTCCAAAAGCCAAAAATCTGAATTTATTGTCCCCTCCCCAGCCCAAAGCAGCCCTAGGAGCTGCCCCTTCCCCACGGCTCATCACCAGCAGCACAGCACCGGGGCTGGTGGCAGCTCCCCGCAGCCCTGGCACACAAAGGGTGCGCTTTGGCACCCAGACCTGCGACCGGGTGCAACTGGGGCTAAAAGCCTCTGTTGTGAAAAAATATATTAAAAAAAAAAAAAAAAAGAAACTACCCAAATTCAGTGGGGGAAAAGCTGCGAGCCAGGATATCACGATGGGGTGGGAGCAGCTGCCTGCAGAGCAAACGCCTGTGGGTCCGTAGGGAGCCGCCAGCCCTGCGCCTGGACAGATGCCCCTCTGCAGACACACTGTGGTACCGCTAAGGCACGCGCCGGCCCGAAAAATCTGACGCCAAATTTTCTATTCTCTTTACACGGCAGCTGAGCGCGGTTTCATGCGAGCAGCAGTTACCCTGTGTTTATTTTAGCGCTGTAGCAGAGTTTGGTTTTAGAAGGACGGACTGTTTTTGGTGGCTCCGACTTGTAATTTTGTTTAACAGAAAAGGAGGGAGGAAAAAAAAATAGGCAAGAAAGGGAAGAAAAAGGTTTGGGTGAAATTTAAGAAATCCCATAAACTTTGCTGAGTCCTGTAGAACATCCCCTGCAGCCCCGCGCTCCGCGGAGCAGCCGGGGATGCCAAGGGAGCAAACAGAGCCCGGGATTAGGCACGGCCGGACCCTGCAAACACCCCGCTCACGAGCTCTCCTCCACATCACAGGGCTGGAGCCATCGCATCCTTGCTGCCCACACAGGCAGGAGAGCACTCGGGAGAGGAGCGGGCTGAAGGGAGACGGTTTGTGAGCATCAAATACGCAAAAAAGCTGCTCCAAAGAGGAAGGGAACAGGATGCGGCGGCACCGGCCAAGCTGCAGCTGCAGGGGGACGGGCTGGATGGCATCGACAGCCTCCTCAGGAGAAGCTGGACGAACCCATCTCAGCCACAAGAACAGCAACTGGACCAGGGCAGGGCACTCATTAAATGCCTCCGAGCTCCTTCCCAACCCTGCTTTTACAGTTTTACACTTTCTTTGCCTCCATCACTGGGGATGAACCGCGCTCTGCAGAGGCAGAGCAGCAGCGGGGCTCCCGCAGGCTCCCCATCCCCATCCCGTCCATGCGGACCAGGACCTGGGATGGGCACGGAAAGCTGGGTTTGCTTCTCATTTCAGAGCTCATTTGGCTGCTGTGGGTAAGTGAAGGGGGACAGGGAGAGAAGAGGGAGGCGAAGGGCGGCGCAGCCCCGCACCCCAGCTCCACCCCGGCTGCGGCTCCAGGGACGGATGCACGCTCCTGCGCTGCAGGAATGGGATGGGAGAGAGACAAAAGGCAGGCTTTGTGGAGAGGCGAAATTAATTCAGTGTCATGCAAAAGGAAATTTGTTCCCTCTGCCAGAAAGAAAACAAAATGGAGCAAGCAGCGCAAAGGAGCGGCTCCGCACGGCCGCCCGACGGCAAACCGATTCCTCCCGTCGATGGCCCTGAGCACCACGCCAAAGGCACTCGTGTCCCCCCCAGACCAGGGAGCAGCAGGGCAGGGCGCAGCAACTCCAATTAGGATGCCAGGGGACGGGGAATGAAAGGCAAGAGAAACTTTGCTTAATTGCGAAACTGCAGCCAGGCCATGCTTGCCTGAGATTATCCAGAGGAATGCGAGGCTCCTTTACAGCGGGTTCATTCGCTTGAAACACAAATGAATAGAGCGGACTCCAGGCGGGAGAGAAAAAGAAAAATAAAGATTCATATGACCTGGATTTAGGGTTGGGACGAGATCTGGTGACTGCCCGAGGACCAGAGCGCGGTTGCACGCTCCCACCCCATCGCAGCCCCATTCTGTGTCTTCCTCCAAAAGCCTCTGAGAAGAAGTTTTGTCCCTGGCCCTCAAGTCCAGACAGTCCCCAGGTGGAAGGAGCCAGCCACGCCGAGCAGCTCCAGTTGCAAAGGGACACATGCCTGCGTCTATCCCATTGCAAAGGGAAGGCAAAAAGCACCAGCTCCCCCCTCGTCCGGGCAGATTTACCCAGGTCCCACTCCTCAGCCACCCTGCAGCTCTGATGGCCCAGGAGCACTCACTTATTCCTGCATCCAACTCATCCCTACTGGTTTATTCCCATGAGGGAAAACTCATTCTTGGCATGGATGAAGCACAGAACATCTTCGGACCACCACTTAATGCTGGCTAATGGCCACCCAGCACCCATGAGCCAGATCCCCAAAGGCAGAAAGGCTCTGAGCTCCTCCATCGGTGCTTGAGCTCCCAGGGAAACCAGGGAGCTGCCGAGAGCCCAGATCCTTCTGTGGATCTTGGCTGAAGGGATTGTTATTCTGGCCCGGACTCGGCAGGCACCAGAGGGACGTTTTCTGTGCTCTGGCGGGGAGGGCAGCATCCACTCCCTGCCGCATCCATCCCGGCAGTGACCCTGTGCTGAGGTACTCTGGCATGATTCAGGATTTGCACCAAATCACGCCGTGTACTTGCACATCCAAATATACCTTTTGATCCTCAACATCCCACCCCTAAACCAGGCAGGGCCAGCAGAGCTGCCTGCGGAGAGATGCTCGAGGGGCAGGGGGGGAAGCACGCCAAGGAACAGCATTTTCCCACCCTTTACCTGCCCTCTATGCTATTAAAAATGTCTTTTTTTTTTTTTTTTTTTTTTGTATCAGCAAGTCTGCAAAGCTTTTCCCTTCCCACAAACATCCTCATCACCAGCAAGACTCCAGCGCCAAGGACAGCATCCATGATTATCCACAACCTTCTGCCCTTCCTCAGACTTCAAATCCACCGGATTTCTTTTTTCTTTAGAAAAGACAATTTTCAGAGAGAGAGGGAGCAGCACGTGAGAGCATGTGCAGAAACAGCGGCACCAAAATCTTGCAAAACCGCATTTCAGAGAAACCAGCAGGGAAAGCGCTTTGGGTGCCGGCTTTGGAAATGCAACACACACCGATCCTGCGCTACAGGAAAGCCCACGAGCATTTGGCACTGGCTGCCCTGCAGTGAAAACAGCCTTTTTTCTTTTTGCAAGTCTTCTCAGAGGGAGAGGAAAGCGCAAGTCACAGCATCCCAGCCCCCCCAGTACTATGGACGCAGTTCAGGATGCGGCCGGTCTCTCCTCCTCACCTGCTCCAGCGATGCTCGGGGGGAGCAGGAGCAAGATCACATTTCAGAGCAAGTCTCTGCGTGGCTTCAAACTCCCACGAACGATGCTGCAGCATTGAGGGCTCGGACTGGAGAACACTGAGCTGGGTCTACGCTCATGGGTGTAACAGCAGCACACTTCGAGAGCATCACTATGAGAAGCGGTCCCTCCCATCACCTCTCCTGAACTCCTCTCCTCAGCTCTGGAAAAAAAATGCAGAATCATCCCTAAAAACGGCTGTTGCCCGAAGGGCCATCGTGTGCCTGCCGCAGCGGGAATCCAGCCCCACGTCACAGCCCTGCCCTCGGCCGTCCCGCACCGACGCGCATCTCGCGTTAATGCCATTTGTGTCAGGATAAAGGCGCTTTGTGCGACGCGCATCTCTCCACACGTTCCCATACAGAATTTGATCAAATTGGACTTATCTCAGCAGAGTTTTGAAATCCCCCCTGCTCCCGACACGGCCGCAGATGTCGGCTGTGACACTAAAGGGACGCTGGCACGCTGGCAGCCCCGGCATCGCCAGCCCAGCCGCAGGAGGCGAGCAGCGGGAAAGATTAAGCCCAGCTTGATCTCTGGGTTAGGAGCAAGGCAATGCCACAGAAAACCAACAGGACCTCGGCTCAGGGTGGGGACGCTCGGGGCCACGGTGGCCTCATGGCTACTGTCCCCGCACACACCTCCCTGCGCAGCTGGGGATGAGCATCGCACTTCAGCTAAGCATCTTCCCACCAAAGGATCTCAAAATATCATCTGCCTCACTGGCCCTTCCCAAAGCTCCTCCTATTCCTCCTCCTCCTCCGCAGGGACCGGGGAAGGGACCAGGTTTGGGGAGTCCTTGAGGTGCTCACAATAAAAGCAGTGGCTTCAAGATCCAATGTAGAGAAATAGAAGTTTAAACGAGCAAAGCGAAAGCAATCGTGAGGCTATCCAAGAGCAACATCATTTGGCAGCTTTGTTTGGAAAAATTAATAATTCTGCAACATTTCAAGAGAAGGGAAGTGGATGGAAGAGAGAGAGAGAAAAGGCAGTCTGGAAATCCAGAAACTCCCCTCAACCTTCTATCCACAATCAAAAGGGAGGCTGGGAAATAAAGAGAAACACAACATGTTGTTGATGACTTTTCCATTAAATACGCACATTTTAAACCCCCTCTTTGTATTCCAGCCTTTGCTTGCAGCCTCAGCAGGCCCCACTTCTTTTTTTTTTTCCCCTCCCCTCCCTCCTTTTTAATAATAATAAAAAAAAGTTATATGACTTTAATTAAATGCACTTATTAAAAGGGTGAAATATTTGGAGAGGCTGTTTTTACGCTGGAGGCACATTTTCCAGCATGCTGCAGAGTGTCTGCATCCGCCCGCCCCAGGCAATTTTTAATGCACAAATAAATCCCCACCTGAAGTGCTGACAGGTTATTATGCAGTGTGGCAGCCAACTAAAGTAAACACAGGGGCAAAGTTTTAACCTCTTGCAGTCGCAGAGCCTCTCCCCCGCCGAGCCAGGCTCAGGTGTAAATGACCAGCAGCAAAAGCATCTTCCTCCGGGTCCCCCCCGCGACCCCGGCACAGCTCCATGCGAGCCCACGGCAGGGACGAGGCGGGTTGGGGCTGAGCATCATTCCCACCACCCAGCACATGAGAATCTCTTCAAGCATTTTCAGCTGATGCACCGACAGTAAATCAGTAAATAAAAATAGTAAATAAATAAAGAAATAGAAATAAAGTGATAGGAAAGTGTTACCCATCCCAGCTGGCATGTGATGCTGGAGAGGAGGCTAGAGATGGAACACATGGGGATGAGCAGCGGAGCTGAGCACTTCCCGCTGAGAACCGCCGTGGTGTTCCCATGGCAGGGTCCAGAATGAAGAAACTCAGCCCACCTGAGCTCTCCCAGAACAGAGAAAATATTAACCAAAGCAGAGCTCAGCCAGTGGCCAGGGCATCGCAGGCTCCCAGGGATGCTGGGTGAGCTGCGGGGATTTGGGGACGGCAAAGGAAATGCCACCGAACTGTTTTCCTTCTGCACAGCAGAGGATCACCCACAGCTGGCTGTGCCATGGAGGAGGAGATGGGCAATTCCCGCGGGTGTTCCCAGGGATTCGAGCAGCCGGGATGCCAGGCTGTGGGGGGACCTGACCACCTGCACGCTGGGGACAACATCTGCAAGTATAACCCTGCCCGATTTGCACCCGTGTTTCAAAAGCCAAGCCTGGGCTTTGCATGTGCCTTTATCTGCGGTGAAGCAACGATGGAGCAGACAATGGACAAGCAAATTGCTTCCAACCAGATGCAGGGAGGGAAGGAACCAAACCTACAACAAGTTGATGCTTTTTTTCAGGACATGGGGAGACACACGGCAGCTCCCCCATTCCTGTGCTGGAAAACATCCCTGCCAGGGCAAGAACCACGGGAGATTCACCAGGGCTCCCACGTTTGGAAACAGCAGCTTTTAATTCCGTGCATCCACATCCAGGCACCAAACGTGCTCAACTCCCAAACCTCCCGCCGCAATTAACAGCGACTAATCACTCCGTGCGCTCAGGCCCTGTGAAAGCCAAACCGTGCGGGTGTCTTCACAGCTCAACCGCCAAACCCAGCAGCTCCCAAAGTCCCCAAACCTCCTCCAGTTCGCAGTCGCTCCGTTAAGCTCTTTTTTCCCCTGGAGCTGGAAAGATGCTGCAGCAACCTCCCTTTGCAAGGGGAGAGAGGACCCTGGCACGAGGAGCAGCATCCCAACCTCCTGCACGTTGCCCTACGAGGAATTCCATCCCAAAATAAGCTATTTACAGAGAATGCACACAGCCCGACAGCAGCGACTCTTCCTCCTCGGATGGGACGAGGGACCTCAGCCCCTTGCAGCCCCCGCCGGTCGCTTGGCCAGCACGCGGCGAAGACAGGCTCGAACAGCAACATCTCCCTTGTCTTGAAAAATTAAGGCCCCCGCTTTGCTTCCACATCTGACAAGACGCCGCATGCTTTGCTAATCCTTGGAGGAGATTAACTTTTTATTTAGAATTCCTTCCTCTAAATGTGGCAATTATGAAGGTTGGTGGTTTTGTGTTGTGTGGTTTTTTTTCTTTTTTTTTCTTTAAGCTCTTGGCAAGGAGAACGCTTTCTCCAAGCTGGCTGAAAAGGGTAAGTTAAAAATGGATCTCGAGTCTTATTCTCCCTCCCTGATCGAACCCGCGGGAGCCTCTTGCCCAAGGGGATGCCCCTTGTCTCGTAACCCCCACCTGTCACCGTGCCTGGGAAAGTCCGGAGGTACAGTCCATTTCTGAAAGAAGGGAGAATCTGTCCGCATCCTGCTGGGAGAAAATTTGGTCCCCAAACCTGATGCGCTGCCGGCACATCCTCATCAACGGCATTTTAATTGTTCCTCCTCTGCTGGGCTCAGAACGAGCAAAGTGCCACGTTTCACCCCAAAACGGCAGCAGCTCCCCAGTGGAGGAAGATACGCCTGGAGCATCCACAGGGAGAAAAAAAAAGCCCCCAGGGAACCCCAAAACCTAGCCAGCCCCTGGGGACACCCCTCCTCTCTCCCACCGCTGCCTGGGGGCTCGGGTGCTGGGTGGCTCCTGCCCACTGGTGCTAACTGGGGATGCAGGGAGGAGCTGGGAAACGTGCCTTTTATCACCCATACATATAAAATATATATAATTATAAATATATAATTGTACAGTTATATTAATTAATTCAATTTTAAATTATTAA
>NW_010098019.1:0-10369 GCF_000699245.1 Pterocles gutturalis
GAGGGGAGGGTTTGAGCCCCTTTTTTCCCCTCTTAGCTCGTTTTAGGGGAGGTCCCTATCGAGGGCAGAGCCCTCGGGGTCTTGTAGCCCATCCCCGGGGTTTGGGAGCCCACCCTCGAGGGCTGCTCGTCCCTGTAGGGGGGGGAGGCCCCTTCCCGCCCGGGGGGGGCAAGGTGAAGGCAGTTCTAGGGTCTTCCTTAATGCTGAGGATAGGCAAAGCCTGTCCCCCTAAAAAAAAAACCCCAAAACCACATTTTCCCCCCAAAATCAGGGGTGGTGTTGGCAGTGCGGGGGGGAAGGCTGTGGGGTGCCCCGAATCCTCACGTCTCGTACATGTGAAAACAAAGGTGAGGTTCAGTCTCCGGTTATTCTGCAAATAACTCGGTGTAAATCCGCGTCTCGGCTCGTATCCGCGTTCGTGCCTGGCGTGCTGCTCCCCGTGTGTGTATCTGTATTTGTTTTGGTCCTGAAAGCGTTGTATGAAATCAATAGTGGTGGTGAGCTTGGTATTTATTAGCCCTGAGGTGTTACTCTCCATTGTCTTCGCCGATAATCTCTTGTCGGTCGTTTGATAGTGGCTTTATTTATTATTATTTTTTGTCACGACGGGGCTGGGCTGAGCAGCCGCTGCAGGGGCTCACCTCGACGCGCGGGTCTCGCTCAGGAGGATTATCTCATGCTGCCCGAACCTCTCCGGGGTGAAGTGTTTAGCTTCAAGTGTTTTTGGGTTTTCAAATTGGGCAGGGCTTTTCTTAGGAGCCCCAAGAGCAGGAACAGAGCCGTGGTATCTCGTTGTTAATAACCTGAACTCTAATTAATGCTCAGAGGAAGAACAAAAGGGAAGTCGTGCGAACTGAAATGCTTGTCTGCAGTACGGGGAATCGGTTGGTTACGTGGAGACTCTGTTCTGTTTGGAAGATAACCCGGCTGATCTCTGTCGTTTGTGTTAAAACATCTTTAATTATCACTGGTGAGACGGGCTCGTGCTGCAGTCACCAGCTGGAAGCTTTCCCCTTTCCTAAAGGGGACGTGAATTAAAATAAATGACATTTGAGGTGCTGCTGACCTGAATTTGTAACCAGGGTGAACGATGTCTGTACCCACCCTACCCTTTGAGAGCAGAGGAGCCCAGAGCCCGAATCGATCTGCTGCCTCGCAGGTGGCCTCGCGAAGCCCTGAATCGGTGATGACACTGCAGTGTCCTAACGATCCACTTTGTATCGCACCGCAGCCGTCGCAGCCCGGGCTTGGCCCTTGTAGAGAGCCAAATCTCTGAGCTGGGCATTAATTCAGGAGTTCAGAGAGGCTCGCTGTTATTTCCTCATTTCCGTAGCCCCGCGCGTTCCCACAACCATCTCTCCTTCCTTTTCCTTACACTCATGCCGGAGAAACGCCAAACACTGGTGGCTTTGTGTCCCTTGGGTTTGCCTGGGGTCGGTCTTTCCCTGGTGTCAGAATTGGGAGAGAGAAGAGCAAAATCCCAGGCGATTTCCAAGGCTGGGTGATGCTCCTGTTGTAGAAGGAGAAATTACACTTGTCACTGCATCGTTCGGTCCTGATCACCAGGGATTTTGTGTCTCCTGCTTCCAGCAGAAGCAGCACCGCATCCAGCGGTTGTTTTTGCATAGCGAGGATGTTTGTCGGTGGTTTTCCTGCCGTGTTACCTGGTGTTTGAACTCACTCCGCCCAAGCAGCATTTTTTTTTTTCCCCCCACAGTGGCAAGTGAAACACTTGGGTTTGGAAGGCACCGTACGGTTTTATTCTGGCACCGGTTTACTCTTGTGGAGTTTTAAAGGCAGCACGTGTCATTTCAAATGTTAATCTGAGTTTACTACAACCCTTCGTCTTTAAGACTCAAATTTTCTCTCTGTCTGTTGGAGAAGCCCTAGAAGGAACCTCGCCCACAGAACACCCACTGCTGTCCTGCTGTGGCTGCTATAAAGGTTTGGGATGGTTTATTGCTGCGGTTGGGTGTGCGTTTGACTTTGGGTTTTTAAGGCACTGGTATTGTCACCTGCTGCCTTGGGCACCTTCTGGAGAGGGCTGTTTGCTCCCCAGGATAGCGAGGGTGCATTCCACCACCCTGCCCTTAATCCCAGAAAATTTAACATATAAAATCTTCCCAGAAGGAGTGACACCAGCCGTACCTTTGGAGCAGGAGGATGGGCTGTTCCCTGTGCATTCCCAGCACATGACAGCGTTGTGAAGGTCTGTTTTCAGGGCTTCCAAGAGGCGTGGTGGGGTTTCGGAGCAGCCGGTTTCGCCCGCTGCCGATTCCAGCCGCTTCCCCAGGATGTGAGTGAGTGCTGCTGGAAAAGGCTGCCCGCTCTCTGGGTAAACAGGGCTGCGCCTCCAGGGAAAGGGATTTTTTTTTTCCCCGTGTATTTAGTCATTACAAGCTTTGTGGGCAAACATGGATTCAGGCTTTGCCCTGACAGATTTTCTTAAGGTTGAACATCGTAAGCTTCAATGCAGCATCGCGTGGGGATGTCCGCGAGGGCTTCTGAGAGGTGTCAGAGCCAGAGCTGGGCTCAGATCTGGTCTGGGCTTGTGAAAAGAGGACTCTGGTGGCTCCGATAATGTGCTTTCTCCAGGTAAGAGCTCCTTTCTCAGAGCGTTTCTGACCTGAGCGAGACTGTCTGCAGCTGGTGACGTCCCCGAGGGATGCATGGAGGTATCTGGGCTGCGTTGCCATTAGCGGCTAATGCAGCTTTTTGATGTAGTTCAGGAATTCAGGTCAAAATCCCTTTCAAACTCACTCGTGCCGTAGATTAAAGGAGAACGGGGTGACACATCCGCGTGGAAAACTGCGGCTTGTGTTGAGCAAGATGCAGAAAACGTGGCTCTTGCCTTTGGGAGCTGCTATTTCCAGAGCTGCAAATGTTCAGAGCTTCAATTAATTCGCATCGGACCGTGCTGGGGACTGTATTCGCTTTCCCATTTCCATGGCAATTTAAAAAATATTTTATCTTTGCTTAGCTCAACACCTACCAAAACATCTGTGACTTCAAATGCTCATTTTCCCCCCAGTTAACGTAGTTCAGGTGACACCGATTTGAAACTCGGCCGTACTGTGTGTCTTCATGCATTTCAGACTCCTTTTGAAACGCTTGTCTGGCTTGTTTTGTTCTGTCCTTGTGCATGTTTCAGGATAACGTGGGATTTTGAGCGCTTAAGGGGGTTGATAGAGATATTTGGATTTATTTGGGGCTTCTCCTTGGGTTCATATTGCTGGGCCGTGGCAACGCTGGTCCTCAAAACCTCCGAGCAGTGGCGATGGCCCCGTGGGCGCTTTGAGACGTGTTTAGGGACACCCCAGGTCTCCTCAGTGGGTCATGTTTGGTGGAAAGATGCTTTTATGGAGCTGGTTGTGCCGGGATGGTGTTAGGAGGTGTCCTGCTGCCGAGCTGCCTCGTCCCAGGAGTATAAAAGCAAGAGGCTGTTGCTGAACGCTGCAAATCGCCAAAAATACAGGATAGCCTTGGCAAAATCTATATTTTGTGATATACGTTCTGCCAAAGTAAAGCTCCTTGTGAAGCCGCAGAAATTCTGCAAGTTTGCAAGTGACATGTTGCAGCAGGCAAACAGCAGCTCTGGTTTGAGGGATTTGGGGGTTTTCTGGAGAAAAAGCAGCTCCTAAATGTAAAAATCTTGTTGTTAAGTCAAGGTGACTGTGGGAAGAAACTGTCCATCCTAATACTTTTTACATCGGGGAGTCTGTGGTACATATTAATCGTTACGGCGGGGGTTTTATCGTGATTTGTCATGATACGAGTGATTTATCTGCACTTCAAAGGGTCACAGACCTCTTTGGTGTGGTTATCCTCGTGGTGAGCTTCCAGGGGAGGGAGCTGAGTGTGCACGGGGTACCAAGCCGATTAAAAAAGTGTAACTCCACAAAACTTAAATATTTTCATTTTCTGCTTTTTCTTGTCACTGGTTCCAGCTGCCCACGGGGTCCCTCGTCTGGCCACGAAGGCGCCCGCCCAAAACACCTTAAACGAGAAAACCAAGTCGCAGCTACTTCTCTACCGCCGTTGTCGCGTCCATTCTGCGATTATTTAGCTCGATTCCTGCGCCGAGCAGCCCCCTTCCATCCATCTTGTTGAATGCGTGCTCTTCCTGCGTTTGTTTGGAGGCCGGCTGGTTTCTCTCCCCGCCGCCGCTGCTGCTGGGGGGCTCTTGCGAAGCTCCCGGCCCCGTTCTGCCAACACGGACGCGCGCTGCAGCTCGGGAGGGGACACGTGGGACGCTTTTGCCTACTCTGAACCCCACTCTTGGGTGCTGGGGTTTTGTAATATGGGATAAAATGTGGTTTGCCTCGCTCTTGTGCTCGGGGCGATGCCAGGCTGTGCTTCTCGGTTAGACTTGAGTGCCCGTCGGGGTGTCAGGAGTGGTCTCGTTTGGGGTTTTAATGAGGGGAGCCCTTGGGTTTCTGGGGGAAGCTGAATTTTGGATTAGGAAGTAGGGATGAATTTGAAATTAGCACAATTTCCCTGAATTTTTATTTCATATTTAACATCACGTGGCTTAGACTTTTAATTTTTGTCTTCTCTTTTGTTGTATTTAATACCTAATATTTTTAAGCCTCGCTAAACACCTACACTTGAGACACAGCCTAGGGGACAGAGGGATGACCCTCGGTGGCCATGCATCCCTACCTTGCGGGGCTTTTGCTTCTCATTCTGCGTTACCTTCATTAACCTGGAAAAAAAAAAAAATCCCATAAAAAGGCAGAGAGATTTTCAAAATGTGTGGAAACAGCAGCAAATCCTCATCCCGCCTGCTGGCTGGGTCCAACTCTAGCTCTCCTGAAATGTATTTTCAGTTGCATTCCGGGTTGTGTTTCTCGGCGGGTGGCTCAGTTGCTCGGTGGGGTTGCAGGTGCTGTCTGCGACCCCTCGTGCCACGGTGCGTGGGTCTCCCCTGGGGCTCCAGCCCCGTTTCTTTGTCCTTAAAGCCCCAGTGGGGACACCAAGCCGCCCTTCCTGTTCCGTAATAATAGATTTGCCGTCGCCACCACCCTGCGGGCTGTTTTGTACTCTCTTATTGATGAAGAAGAAAGTATTTCTCCTTCTCTTCCCATTTGCTTCACCTCCTGAAAGATTTGAAGGAATCCTCTGTTGCTCACTTTAAATTTCTTTATTGTTAAACCACCACCTTTGGGATTTTTTGGGAAAAATCTCAAAGATGCTGGTTTATGGGAGAAATGTGTTTAGCAGAAGCTTTAGCGGCAAGAGAAGAGCTCTCCCAGCGCTCGCTGCCAGCACCACGTTGACAGCGAATAAAAGAGACACTGGCTGGGCCGCCCGGCCCCGAGCTGACGACGGCTCCACGGGATTTTGAGTGACGAGAAGATGTGCTGCCTCAAAGTCAGTCCTGCCGCGAAGCTGCCGTTCGCCTCTTTGCTGGGCTCGGGCAATCCCCTTCGACACACGCGTCTCGTGCTCACAGACCCTCGGGTACCATTCTTTCTCCATCGCGTTGTGCGGTGTGATGAGGGGGTACGGAGTCTTAAATTTGCAGACTCACGGCTGTTTGCTGTCCCTAGTTAATACCTTCTGCTAAAAAAATAAAAATTAAACTAAAAATCAATTTAAAATTAAACTTAAATTCTAAAATTAAGTTTAAATTTAAAATTAAACTTAAAATGAAGCTAAAATCAATTCTGGCATGTCCAGAATTTATGTGCTCAAATATATATATGCGACGTTTATTTGAGTGGTGAGGCAAGCACTTAAGCTCTGTCCTTGCTTTTAATAAATCTTCCTCCTTTCCATCGTCCTTTTACCTTTCGATCAGTGTATCTTTGTTTCCAGCTCACCCATCAAAAATCAAACCGAGCTGTCGGTGCTGTCTGCATTTTCATCTGAACTCAGGAGAGGTGGTGGCCTGATTTCTTCAGCACAGGTCAGGGAGGCAAAAAACTCCGGTAGTGTGATCCCAGTGCTGTCGAGGGCTCGCTTGACCTCGGCTTTTTGCTGCTTTTGTTCCTTTACCCATAAAATGGGGTTAATTACCGCTGTGGCGCTTACAAGCCGGGCGCTGGGACCCCCCTGGTGCTGCACGTTTTTAGTTTCTAAAAACATTTCAGGTTGCGTTGGGCAGGTATGTGCTACACGGACAGAGGGTTTTCTGGCTGATCCGATCCCTACCCTTGGAAACTCCTTTTTTTTTTTTCCCCACCACTGAGAGAGAGAAAATATTTTCTGTATTGTTGTGATATAGATTTAGCACACAGATCTGCCTTTCAGTTCTCTTTGGTGCGATGCAGCCCTGCTCCTGGGCGATATTTGCTAGATGTTGAACTCCGTCCTTGGCAGCTTTCATCAGCGGCTTCGCACCGAGAAACACACCAACTCGTTCAGAGGTGGGATGGATTGGATATGATTCGGGGAGTGGATGTCGCAAAACCACGCTTTTATTGTGTTGGACACACAAAGCGTGTTGAGATGGGGAGGAGAGCATCGTTTGCAGCGCTGGTAACGTCCATGTGGAGATGGTGGGAGATATCTGGGTGCCCTGCTTGCTAACAAAGATGAAAACACCGCATCAGCACCGTGCTGCTGAGTCAGCAGTCCAGCTGAAAGCTGCGGATATCGATTTAAATCAAACCTTGGCTACCGAGCCTATGCTAATAGATTCTCCAGCGCATCCTTCTTTTTTTTTGGCCTGAAAGTCGGTGCCCTTGAGCTCGTCTTCGCTTGAGATGAAATATCTCAGCGCTGCTCGTGACTTGGATTTCTTAGTCCATAGAGGAATGTTCTGGTTTGGGAATTCAGGCTGGAGAATAACTTCATTTATTGCAAAAATTAAATTCTCCCATCCTCTTCCTCCTTCATGTGTGTGCACTAAGCCAAAGACCACGCCGCCGGGGGAACCAGAGGCTTGAATGCGAGCCCTTGCACGACGCGTTGCCCCACTGGTAAACGCTGACCTTCACCTAGCGCGTGCTGAACTGAATCTTCCCGAGTGCTAAAACTTCGTTCTCTGTTCTGGCAGCAGAACATGCCGCCTGACCTTTGCAGGGGTGTTGGAAACCTCACCCTTGGCTGGGTTGTCCTGCTTAAAGCAACGAGAAATTGCCGGATTTACCCACAGCATTGCAGCGGGGGCATTAACACTGGTATTTCATTCTCCTGAAGTGCTGGTAGTTTTTGTAGGAAACTGTGTGGAGGTGCATCTCTCAAGGCTTTTGACAGGGTTATTTTTTTGGAAACCAGACTTTCCCTCTCACATTAACTCTGGATCCTGTTGCCCCTTTCTGCCTGATTCAATGAAATGATAAAATTCTCAAAGATCCTCAATTCTCCCAAGATTCCCAGGACAGGAAGAGGAGAGGAAAGATCCTGCCAAAGGCAAGAAACCTCCAAATCCTGGAGACCTGAGGAGCTACCGGTGAGGAAGAAGGTCCGACCCCCCCACTCCAATCGCTGCAGGAGGCAGAAACTCACCCAAGAGCGATGCGTCGGTAGGCAATGTCATTTTTTTGCTTCCCCAGCTGCCTGTTTTGCTGGGCTGGAAGAGGTGGATGTGATCCAGGGCTTTCCCAGTCGAGGACGTCGTGCGCCAGGTTGGACTCTGCCGCTCGTCGTGGGTCAGTTTCCTGCGGCGGTGTTTGCCGGACACGTGGGCACCTCAGGGACGGCAGTTTCCTCCACAGGGGCAGTGATTTAGGGGAAATTGTGCTGGGAGCAGCTCTTGGGATTCATCAGCTTACGCTGTGCGAAGAGGAGAGTTTATTTTAAAAAGATAAACCCAATATAATAGAATAAACATCTAATGCAGTCTGTTAAAAATCAGGAATGAAGTCACCTGGCGTGTTTGGGTACCTCCTAGTTTTGTTAACAAACCTTTTTACATTATATTTCCATGCTTTCCACGTGATTATTTTGCTTGAGCGTGTTTTCTGGGTGGTTTGGAGCATTGGTCATTGGCTGGGTGGCAATGTAAATACAGAAACAGTGTATTTGTGTTTTTCGACTTATTTTTCATACAGTCAAACCTGGACTGGTTTTTGGAGCCGGTAGCATGTGTTTTCCTCATGGTTCAGCTGTAAATTTACCTTCATTTGCCCCAAACCTATACACAGATTAACCAACTTCAGTGTCCTGGTGGGTTTGAGAGATGTTGGTGGAAAGCGAGGAGCGCTGTGTCATTTTTACAGGCTGTCCTCAAAATATTTCCTTTAACCGCAGCTTCCCAAGTGCTACCATCAGCTCCAGACCCTCTGTGCTATCTGAACGAAGGAAGGAGGTGAGAATTATTTCCAGGATCTGCCGTCCTGCGTTTGCTTGGTGTTATCGAGCTGATGAATCGTCGCAGGCGGGTTTGGATAGGTACCGAACATCGCATCGGATGTTTGCATCCGGACAGCTGCTGTGCAAAATGTTTGTCCTCGGACAGGACTAGTTACAGCAGGAGAAGCATCTGCACATCCTGTAAAATCCTCGATTTTCAAGTCTCAAAGCCTTATCTTTGCTTCTTTAGGGATCGTTCTCCTTTTCCTGCTAGAGTGCACTTTTGCCTTCATTTGGAAATGATTCATGATGATTTGTTTTCCTACAAAAAGTTCAGGCGAGAAGAATTTGAATTAACAGCTTGCAGGGAGTCAGCAGAGGGAGTGTGTGAGCCCAAAATATGACTTATTTATGTCCCGACACAAAATTCCGGGTGATTTCAGCAGAGGAGATGGATCGCAAGAGCAAACCTAGATACTGTCCAGCCGATCAGTGCACCGGAGGAAACAATTTTCCAGAATTTGGGCCTGAATTGCTGGAATGGCCCTTTCTGCCTTTGGAGAACCCCAGCTAGGGTCAATGTTCAGATTTCTTAATTTTTAGCTTGGTTGGAGGGATGCAATGGTGTTGAGCGATTACTGAGATTGCAGAATTCAATAAAAATTGCATTTTTATCAAGGAAACCCAACGAGTGTGGTGCCTGGCCCCTCCAGATCATCTCTTTGGTCTAAGAGTAAATGTATTTCATGCCCAAGGTGGTTAAATTTGTGACTCGTTGGCCAACAGCATGTGTGTGATCTCAAGTGATAACTGAATAAGGGATCGAATGGCTGCTTTTGTGCGGCTGGTGCTTATCAAGCCAAGTTTCGACAGGTCTTAAACAACTTAAACTGGTTTAAGGGTAACGACACTGTCTAAAGAAACTAGAAAGTCTCCAAATCCCGTTTGTTACGGGTTTGGGGGGTGACGTTGGAGATCTCGCCTTGCTGAGGAGCCTCCTGAGGGGATAGCTGGACACCGTCTTGGTGCCTTTGATTTTCAATCTGGCTCTTGATTTTTTTTTAAAATATTTTTATGAAGCTTTTAGGCCAATTCAGAGGTTTTGTCCTGTTTATTCCGTTAGCAAAGACATATTTTCCTGTGTACACCTGAAGCATGGGGTCATTAAACTCTTTTTATTCCCATACGCTGGCGAGAAGGACATAAAACATGTGCCCCCTCGGTCTGTATTCCTGTAATAAATCCAGACTAAACCCCAATTTTTCTTCCTCATTTCCAGTGCTTTCATTTAGTAGGGAGATAGATTAGGCAGAATTTATTTTTAGATTGCTGTGCTGTTTGTGCAATAAATCTTGCTGCGTAATGTTATATTACTACTTTTTTTTTTCCCCCCCTCTGAAAGCTTAAAATAAAAATAAGCAGGAAAGTGGAGTAGCAGAGGGTCGGCTCATCATCATTGGGGTGTGAGGGATTTCTGGAAACTTTATAAATCTTTTTATTACAAGACTATCAATTAAAATTCAGTTGTAATCGTGCTGTTTCATTGCAGTGCGCAGTGTGGGTTATAGGGCGATGTAAAATGAAGCTATGGAATTTGGAATTCCTCTGGAGTCCCTGTAAAAATTCCGGTTTAACAGGTGAAACATGCGGCAGGGAGGTGGGACAGGAAATTATACGTTTGAATTTTCAAGCTTGCAGATGGAATTGAGGAAACATTTCTTTTCATGGGTGAAGCTGGGTCGTATGTGAAAGGGGAAAAAAAACAACCAAAACAAAAAGAATTTCCTTCCAAAAGGGAAACAAAAAAAGCTGTGCTTCAAAGAAGGGGTAATTGCCTGTTTTGCAGGGACAAGGAGAGTGCAGCGCAGGTGTCCCCGAGATCTTGACGGCATCGCAGACAGGATATTGCTCATCCTTCAGTTTCCCAGAGGCTTTGTTAGCTTTTTTTACCCTAAAATCTGCTCTTTTTCCCACTGTTGGACTTGTCCAACGGTTGGTTTTCAAACGGGTCGGCTCTAACTGGTGCAAGGATAACTTGCTGGATAAAACCTGGCTGGATGGCCGAGCCCAGAGAGTCGTGGTGACCGGAGTGATGTCCCGGTGGCGGCCGGTCACCAGGGGTGTTCCC
>NW_010098020.1:0-34083 GCF_000699245.1 Pterocles gutturalis
CTGTGATTCTGTGATTCTGTGAAACCAACCAAAGTTCTAATTTTGGGGTTTTGTAGAGAAGAATCAACAGCCCTCATCTCTCTACTGAGGGCCATAGTGGTGGAAAAAGGCAGAAGAGCTGAGTGTCAAAACTAACTCACTGTAAAATGTGATCTGTTTTTTGCTTGTCTGATTGATCATCTAATCAATTTCTTGTAAGGCATATGTGTTGCTGCTGCCTATGTCTTACTCAAATAGCTCAATGCTACTTCAGACAACACTAGCATCAGATTCTCCTTTAAAAACCATGCATAATGATATGCATATGCAAATACCCGAAGAACAAAAGTGTCTTAGTTATGAAGTTAAAATTTAAATAAATTTAAATTTAAAATTTTAATTAAAATTTATTGTCTAATTAAAAAATATGAAATATGAAAGATTGTGTGTTGTTTCTAGCCATAATATGTATGGCTTTTGCTACTGCTGTGAGTATGCTTTGTCCCCAAGAATAGATTTTGGGATTCAGTCACAAATTGGGAACATAGGAGAATTCATGAATGTACTAGGATTGTAGATTTAGATAAAGGGTTGGCATTGGAGAAAGCAAGGGCCATACAGAGTAGCAAGACATTGTAAGGAAGTTTTGTCAGAGTTAAAATTTTGAAGAGCTATAAGTAGAATGACCTGCTATATTGCTTTCTAAGACAAAAGGTAGGGCTAAGGACATTAGCCTGTAATTCTATTATAAGCTTCTGCCTTGTTGATTTGCACAAATCTTCATCTTTTACAGTCTGGAAGAGTATACTTATGAAAAACACTCCACCTGATTATGCCTTTGAGGGAAAGTGTTCCTCTTTGCCTCACATATCTGCTGTAGGAATAAATATATATCATAGTTGTGAACAGGAATTAACAGACATAATCAAATACAAAACAGAGTGTAGAGAGTTGGTTCTGTGGTCCACTTAGACTTTACTCATCCTGGGGCCATGTGTGTCACTCTGTATTGCAGAAGATAAGCACATAACTTTCATATGTTCTTCATATCTTTCCATAATGGTCTTATGACAGACTCAATTTGGCATTTGTGCCTCTTGCAAGAGGGCACCCTGGGAAGGATGTCAGAGTTTAACCACAATTCAACTCACAATTTTTGCAACCCTAATATGGGATGTTGGTGAAATCAGGAAGTTCCCAGGAGTTGAAGTTATCTACCTCTATTCCTGTTTGTTTGTTTGTTGTTTCACTAAATCCAATTTAGCTACTACAAATCATTGGCACAGAGCAGCAAAATTTTTGTTAATATATCCATATTTTTAAAGATTATCTTGTCTGTTTTTCTGTCTGTGGTAGTATAGTATAGACTAGCAGTAGTTCTATGCATTACATATTTCACCCTGTTTCATTAGGTTCTTACACTATGACTATCTGTAGTACTTGGGTCTCTAAGAACTGTGAATATAAATGAAGTCTTTAGCTTCTGGGTGTTGAAACTTCATAATGTGAGAAGAAAAAAGGGCAGAAAAGGCAGCTGCAGATGATAACATTTTGAGGCCTTAGCAGAGACAAAGCATTGGACCTCTTTTCTGTTACTAGAGTAAATCAGGAAGCGTTCCAGACTAAACTTTTACTTGCTATATGAATATTATGACAGTCTGGACCAAGAGTGAATGTCTGAGATAATGGAAACTGCTTTTGATTTAATGTATATACAGGAGGCGGCTGCTTTCCAAGACAGTTTCACACACATGAAAAGGCTGAATTTGAAAGGAAACAAGGCTGTGAGGGGAAGTCTGGAAGTCTTCCAGACAAGAGGAGTCAATGCTATTTAGTTTGGAGCTATTTGTTTTGAAAATTTGTTCTGAGAACTATATGAGTGGAACAGTGCTTAGATTCTTTAATTCAAAATCATTCACTAGGCAATGAAAGACAAAAAAATGTAGGATTTTCCCATATCCTGCAGACATCAGAGGTGGAACAGTTTTCCTTTTGTTATCCGTTAATTTCTTGTGAAAGCCACCTAACTCTGTTCTTTGGTCTTGCAAATAGTGGATAAGAGGCAGTTTTAATGGCCACAGAACAAGGATTCTGGCGTCATATGCAAGTGTATAAATTGTTCCAGAAGGAGGAAATGAGGTGCCTCCTTCTAGTAGAGAAATCAGCAACATTTCTGTGCTGTTAATTTTAAGGAATCCTGCTTTTCATTTTTAAAATTATTTTTAAATTATTATTCCTTGATAAAGTTGTGCCAAAACTATAAGGACTTCGATACACTTAGCTTCAACTACCTCCTGAGCAGGTGTATGATTGCAGCACAGAAGAGTGCAGGTTTTAAACAAGGATGGAGAAGGTCCAATAGAGCAGAATACCTAAGCACATTCTACTATCACTGATGTTTCCTTTGTTTTCTTTGCTGTCTGGAAAGTAAAGAGAGAGGCCACACAGGGAACTTAAGCAGAAGGCGGTTTGTTTTCACAGCCCACAATTTTATCTATTATTGTTGTCTGTAGTGTGCATTGTAAAAAATATTGACGTATAGCATCTTTGTAGCACTGGCACTGTATAAGGATGGAAGAATTAAAGTAACGTTTCTATAGGAAGTACCTAGGGCAGTTATTCCTTTTTATGCTTTTTAGAGAGGGATTGATTTAATGTCAAAACAGTCATTGGTGCATAAAATAAAAAGTGAAATATTTACTGAACAGGGTTTCCCTCTCCATTGAAACACACAGATACTGAGATTGAGATAATTGAGAGATGTGATATTTATTAGATTCTCGGAAGTGCAGAATATTTCCACGCTTTAAAAAAAAAAAAAAAAAAACAAAACAAACAAAACCCACCAAAAAACAGAGATGGTGAATCCGAGGGGCTACATTTTTGGCTTCTGCTGCTAGTAATAGATTCAATGATAACAGGAGTTCATTTCTCTATTTTCACTGTACTCAGTAGTACTGAAATTAGAGGGAACTATTTTGAAGAAATCTGTCATCTGGGACAGCTATCTTTGAGGGCATGGAAATTAGACAAATGAAGTGGCACAGCTATAATTTTGGAAAATGTGCTGTGGGATGTCTCATTTCTAGACAAATGGGAGGAAGGACTCTTCATATTCTGGGTTTTAGCTGCACGGTAGGAGAAATTTGCCATGTTCCTGCTGGAGCTGTTTAAACGATGTATACCAGTGTTTATCTGATTTAACTGTTTGCTGTATAGTCACAGTGATTATTCTCAGGGGGCTGCTAGTAGAACAGGCTTTTAAAAGTGGAATGAATAGAAACAAGGAAAGCAAGAAGATACCTGTGCGACAACTTTATGCACTGGGAAGACATTTATCTCAAATATGTATTGCATGACAAGACTTTTGTAGAGCCAAAGGAGTGTCTTTCCTCAGACTTCCTGAACTTTCAGTGATCATGCTATGTGTAGCACCTTGTGACCAGAATTAGGATGTTCATTACAGTCCTATTTTTAATATGCCTCTTTTTGAAGAGAAACACTGTTGTTCCTGCTGTGAAAATGGTACTTTGCAGTTTATGTTGTAAAGCCTCTCCTGGGGAGCTGTGCAAGGAAGATTAAGGAACAAAACACAGCTGCTTGACAGTCACACTAAAGGATTTAGTGAAATAGTGAAACAAAAGGGGAGGTGGCCAATACAACCTAAGCTTAAAAAAAACCTTACAGGCAGTTATAGAATGGCATGCAGATTTCTTGAAATGGCTTACAAAGTGGTAGACCATTACAAATATTTAGCTGTAATGTTAGAAACTATTTTGAAATATTCTTTCGATATGCAAATGTGTGTTGGGCAAATAAAACATTTGCCTTCCATGCAGCATAATTTGAAATACTTCATGAATTGTTCATCTTCGTAAAGATGGAGTGGTGGGATTTAACCACTAGCCAGAACGTGATACAAAAGAATGATTTTGTTAAATACATGGTCCATTTCCCAAGGCTGACTTCTAAGTTACTATGTGTTTTAAGTTCCTATATAGTGCAGGTGTATATGTGGGAACTAATGTTAATGGCTTAGAAAATACTGCACTTTATAAATTCTGTAACAATCAGTAAATATATAAGGGTCTATTACTGTAAATATATGATGCAGGGTATTGAGTTCTACTTCTAGGTACATGTGGTTGATCTTACTGATGTCACAGTTGTCTGTTGTTGACTTTCATGTAATTTTTTGCATAGCTATGTTTGTTGTCATTTAAAATATATTGAAATGATTGAATAACTGCTGTAAGTATTGGAACAAGTTTCTGGCAAGTGCCTCACCTCGTGTTTTTTGTAGTTAATACTTTTTTATATTTCCACTCGTGTCCCTAAATGCAGAATTTATCAAACATGTTTTTCTCCTCAGTCAGTGAATATTTTGGTTACATGTTTTTCTTAATTTTAAATGTACAGATTTTCCCTTTTCTTGCACACCATTTTATTATAAAGAACCTGCTACAGTCATCATAAATTTAAAGCTATGCATTAGAAAGCTTCTTCCAAAAAGCAGAGCAGTCACTCTACAGTACAGCATCATGAAACAATTCTTGATTGTCCTTGTAAATTCCTGTGGTCAAGACTTGTTACTTTGGAAAGTCAAGAGAAAGCTTCTCAACGTATAAGACTTTTTCAAATGCGTTAAGAAGGTACCCATAGTCATCAGGGGCTTTTTTGAGAAATCTGTCCTGTATTCCCTACAAACTTTTTTTTTTTTTTTTTTAATACTCATGAAGTTTCTTTTAACTCTTTGTTGTCCTGCATAGTCTTTTCACATGATTGATTATTCAGTTTTATTTGCTTAATGAACATACATGAAGAAAGTTTTCCTGCTGCCAACTAGTAATACCAGCTACTATTATGTCTTTATAAAGGTTTATTTTTCTTCCTTCTATTCCTCACTGAATTTCATATGTCACAGAATTTCATCCAGCCAGGTTTTTGTTTCACATACAATGCTATAAAATTATGCAGTTCAGTTTCACATATTTGTACATGTGCATGAGATCAATTTTAGTTTTTGAAATATTACCAGTAGTAGAAAATAGTTTATGCCTGATGTTTATAGGGCACTGTGGATGGTCTTAAGAGATAGGCAGTGGCTTGAAATCAGTAAGCTGGCTAGGCTATATCATATGTGTTCTTATTATATATCTATGAAAGAAAAGAAACTTTTGGGTGCTAGTTTGTAGATAGGAGTGTGGCAGTTGTGATCTAAGGAGAAGAACTGAAATAATACTGCACAAAAGCAGAGCAGTTCTATTTAGCTTGAAAGAATTCTTCACTGGATAGTTTTGGCTAAGAATGTACACCTGTTAAATACTTTCAGACAACAGGCAATGACTAATTTTAGCATGGCCCTCATTTGGGTATTCCCATTCTAGTATCTAATGACTGCATATGGTGTTATAGGTATTTTTGATAACAAGAGTGAGTATATGCTGGCCACTTAGAAATGCTAACTAAGCAATTCTTAGCAGATCAATTTTAAAACACGTTTGTTTTACACTTCTTTCCCACTCATTGATACCTATGATGATTCAGTCACTTTTCTCAGACTGTCATCCCCAAATCATCAGGAATCTGTCAGAAACAAGTGACAACGAGAACAATGAAAAACGAATTAGTGAGGGGAAGAATAATATTTCTTCTGCCAGTCTGTCCTTACAGAACCAGTATCAGGTGATGTAAACACAGAATTAAAATGAAATTTCCTAACTCTGAAGAGCCATGACTTGCTAGATACAATAGGTTACTGTTTTGATCTGGTTCCTCAAAGACTGACCCAGATACAAGCAACACACAGATAAGATATTACAAATGATCTTTACAAGACAAGGAGAAGCATTAGCTCTGTGTATGACTGCTGGCTGTTCTGAATAAGCATGGGTGTTTATAGACTTCTGTGCTATAATTTTGATATTTTACGGCACTGTATGTCTCTGTACATAAGTAAAAAATCTCTTTCCAGTTTCTGCCTTGATGTAAGGTAATTCAGTATAAGTAAAACTGTCATTCAGATTTGCATTGTGTTATTTTTTAATCTATTTCTAAAATGCTAGGCCATTTGTCTATTTTAATTGATACAAAGAATAAGTACAAAATAGTTTTTCTTACACCAGCAATTTTTAGAAGCCAACTTTTCCTAGGATTAGTTGTTATGCATGCATTTAAGGCCTTGTCCCTAGAAACCTATGGGTTCAGTATCGAGGTTTAAGATTATGCAAACTTTCATTGTTCAGTGGCCTAAAAGCACTATATCAATTGAAGTCAATGCCTTAATGAAAGACAATGCAATTAATCAAATGCCATGTTTCCTATTGTTGTAACCTGTGGCTTCAATTCTGCGTGCAATTTATCTATCAGTGTGTCCACTCGCTTAACAAACTTATGATATTAATTAGCAATGTAATTGTCATTACTGCAAAACTTGAAAATAAAATTGACAGCGGAATTCTAGGGAATTTTTTCATATCAATATTTCATATTGATTAAAAAAAGTAGCATGATTCTAGAGATCAACTGTTTGTGGAGTTGATACAATGATCAATTGCTCAGCCTCTGACAATGTCAGCATATCTGTAAGGAACCCAATGGTATTAGCAGCTTGATAGTTTCAATGTAATTGTTATCACGACAAATATTCATATGAGATACCTAATATACCATAATAAAATCAAGGCAGTCACTTGAAAAAGACTTAAATGGACTAGGTCTGTCTTCAGATTTCCAGGCTAGTAGCTTTTGTAAGTGCTTGTGTCTTACCAAGTGCATCATTAGGATAACAGAAATGTTTGCTGAAATGTAGGACATTTGACACTACTGTACTGAAGTGACAGTAAAATTAAATCCATTTTAATGTAATAAGTGCTAATCGTCAAATACAGAAAAAGCCTAGTAAGAATGCTTTTTCATATATGTCTGAAAAATTAGTTTAGAAATTAAACAAAGCTTATGTAATGCTTCAGCTTCCTTAACCTGGCAGTTGCTCATAAAGTAGTGTTTTTACTGTGATTGTTAAGCTTTCAAAGATTTGACATAGCAAGCAAAAAAACAAAAAGAAGAATACATACAAAAGTACTTACAATATTTTTGGTGAACATATAAACATTAAAAGGAAGCTGAAATTCAGTGGGTCTTATCAAAGCAAAAATATTCTTTATTTTTTCTACTATTAGTGAAACAATTCTGAAGCAATGACTTTTAACTGATGCAACAAAGCAAAGGAAGTTTCATTGCATTAGTGTGGTAAGAAATTGAAATAACTGTGATCTAAATGGCTCTATGGGGAGGGAGAAACTTTTATGAATTCTGTAAGGCTTAGGCAGGACATAAAATTCTGTTATGATATATATCAGTTCAGGTATTTCAATGCTTGCTGTAAACTGATGTGAAGTTGTGCAGCTGACTTACTACTGTTCCATTTATCTTTGTAGCAAAGGTGCATTAATAAAGTTACCACACGCTTGTTCAGTAGCAAATGGAATTTCTTTGTCTTCACTTAAAAATGGATAAATTGTGTGCAAAATTGTGACTTAAGTCCACCATGATTTAAATTGTTCTATTAAAATTATCTACTGTAAAACTAATACAAAGGATCTACTGTGATGTAAAATGTTAGGTAGTAATAGTAGCATTTTAGCACTTTTGTTTTTATTGAATGCATCTTGTGATGTGCAGTGTCAGTGCATGCTCAATATGACAACAGCAAAACAGAATAATGTGGTAATTCTTCAAGTGGAAGGATTTCAATAAGCTTTTCAGTCAAATACAGTCAAAAAGCACCGATTAGAGCCAGGCGGTTCATTAGAACCATCAATGCACTTGAATGTTGGCTTATGACTCTGTGGTCTTTTATAGCATTGACATATTTCAGGAGATACCGCCTTAACAGTACATACCTGAATTATTGTTATTATCTAAATTATTGTTCTTGCTACAGCAGAACTCCTCTCGATCATCTACCAGATCTGGGGAGGTTCCTGCTGACTGGAAGCTAGACAATGTTATTTCAATTTACAAGAAGGGCATGAGGGAAGACCCAGGAAACAACAGAGCTGTTAGTCTAAACTCATTTGATGGGAAATATTATGAAGAAGATCATAGTAGGTACTTTTCAAAGACATGCAAAATACAATGCAATCATCAGGCAGAGTCAAAAAGTCATGTTTAACTAATTTGATATCCTTCTATAATAAGGTCACCTGCCCAGTGGATGAAGGGAAGGTGGTGGATGTACTTTTTCTGAATTTTAGTAGGAGCGTCCCTTACAGCATCCTTCCAGACAAGTTGTCCAACTGTTGGATAAGCAGGGTCATGATGTGCTAGGTGAAGAACTGTCTGAATGGCAGAGCTCAAAGGGTTACAGTGAATGGGACTACGTCTTTCTAGTGACCAGTCACCAGTGGTGTTCTTCAGGGTTCAATTCTAGGGCCAGTCCCGTTTAGTCAATTTATCAATGATCTGGATGCAGCAGTTGAATGCACCAATAACAAGCTTCCTGATGATACCAAACTGGGAAGTGCTGTTAACTCTCTTGAGGGATAAGAGGCAATACAGAGGGATCTAGAGAGATTGGAGCGTTGGGCTATGAGTAATGGGATGAAATGTAACAATTCCAAATGTTAGACTCTGCATTTAGGATGGAGTTACACTGGCCACAAATCTAAATTGTGAGAGGAGCGGCTGGAGAGCAGCCCTGCAGGAAGGCATCTGGGGGGGCTGGCTGACAGCAGCTCAGTGTGAGCCAGCAGTGTGCCCTGGCAGCCAGGAGGGCAAACCACACCCTGGGGTGCATCAAACACAGCACAACCAGCCGGTCAAAGGAGGTGATTGTCCCGCTGCGTTCAGCATTGGTATGACCTCACCTGGAGTCCTGTGTGCAGTTGTGGGCCCCACAATTTAAGACAGGTTGAAGGTCTTTGAATGCATCCAGAGGAGGGCAGCAAAGCTGGTGACAGGGCTGGAAGGCATGTCCTATGAGGAGCAACGAAGGACTTTGGTCTTGTCTAGTTTGGAGAAAAGGAGTCTGAGGGGTGACCTCATTGCTCTTTGCAGCTTCCTGAGGAGGGGAAGTGGAGAGGGAGGTGCTGATCTCTTCTCACTGGGATCCAGTGATTGGACTCATGGGAATGATTCAAAGCTGCACCAGAGGAGGTTTAGGCTGGACATTAGAAAGCATTTCTTTACATGGAGGGTGGTCAAACACTGGAACAGGCTTCCTAAAGAGGTGGTCAATGTCCCAAGCCTGCCAGTGTTTTAAGAGGCATTTGGACAATGGCCTTAATAATTTGCTTTAACTTTTGGTCAGCCCTGAATTGGTCAGGCAGTCGGATTGTTGTAGGTGCCTTCCAACTGAAATCTCTCTTCTCTTCTCTTCTCTTCTCTTCTCTTCTCTTCTCTTCTCTTCTCTTCTCTTCTCTTCTCTTCTTTTCCCTTCCCTTCCCTTCCCTTCCCTTCCCTTCCCTTCCCTTCCCTTCCCTTCCCTTCCCTTCCCTTCCCTCCTCTCCTCTCCTCTCCTCTCCTCTCTCCTCTCTCCTCTCCATTTCATATTTAACAGCAATTAGAAAAGGTCACTTAAAGTAGAATGCTAAACATGTTAGGTTCACAATTCCCATAATTTTCAGTCATTTTTTTTGTCTGAACATTAAATAATCTTGTTCTTTCTGTGCTTGTGCATATTGCCTTTCAAAAAGAAATTTGTCCTGCAACAGTACAGCTGTATTTTTGTGTCCCATCTAACTTGGCTGAGAACTGGTCTTCATTACTACATAATCCTTGTAAAGTAAATGATTTTTTATGATCACTCCTATGAATGACAGTTATAAGGTACATTTTCTATTTAATCATTTTAGATTCAGTGCTTCTAGCTTAGTACCGAGGTCAAAAGCTCAAAAGCTCATCTTCGCTCTCATATATTGCATTGTTTTAGCTGTTACACTGGCATGTTTTCACTAAGCCTGTAATTTATTTTAATAAAATATATCATGTTGTCTTAAATGGCATTATCAGCCCAGCTCCTAAGATAAACAAATCTGTATAGACAACCTCTATCTTAATGTTCACACAGAGATTTATTTGGGTTTTGGCTGTATAGATAAGGAAGAAGACTATCTGGGGAATCCTCTTCATTATACCTGCAGCAAAATGACTTTCAAGGAAAGTGTACTGAGAGGCTGAAAAGTTGCCAGGGATTTTTTTTGCAAAAAGCTACTGTCACTTGGAACTTGATTTATGGCAAGAAGATGAAGCAAAGTGCAGAAAATCCATTAGTAAGCCTAAAAGCAATCATTTGTTCTTGTGACGTGTTTTCCCATAACAGACACAGGACAGAATTGAGAGTATGTTGAAGTCAGTGAGAAAATGGTCTTCTTAGCTGGGCTTCAGATGAGTCGAATCTTGAGTTTGGTCATTAGTTGCAAAATGTCAAAACCAAAAAGAAAAAAACAAAACCAAAGCAAAAATCCCCCAAAATTCTCAGGCTGTACCATTCACATTTTTTCAAACCTGAAAACAAAATTTAGGCTTATTGGTAGTTCCTCTGGTGAGTACTGAACACACTTTATGTTTCTGAATTTACTTAGATACTTCAAAATTCGTCTTAATGTGAGGTACTTGGTCGGGGAAGAAGGGGGGCTTGTTTTTTTTTTAATGAGTTACCTAAACTCAAGTGACAGTGCAAGCAGATGGTGGCCTTAAATGGTGGCCTAATTTTCATGTGTTCTGAATGTAGCATTTGGTTGCAAGATCCAGAAACTCAGCCTTTGGGTTCAACAATGTATGTGTTTTTAGCCTTAATGCTGGCTCATAACTCATGACAGAGAATTTTAAAAAATAGATTAATATTATTAAAATATCTTTTTTTTTTTTTTTAGGTGAACTGGGGGCAGGGTGAAAACTTTGAGAAGAGGTCATATATAATTCTGTTTTCAGCACTTCTATAATAACTAAGTTTAATTTACTTCTGCTTATAAGGCGGTGGTCAGGGGGAAAGACTCTCCCAGAAGTATAGTTATTTCCAGGTACTCAGAAAATGTAAATGTGTATCTTTGAAATAATGAGCTAAGTTTAGAAATAATGGGACTGTTTTAATGACTAAAAGCGGGGATTAATGGATTTTGATCTTGTAGTACTTCAGTTTTCCACTTTTTTCTGTTAATTAATAAGAATTCATAAGTGTCAATAGAATGACAATCTAATCTTGGTTACTGATAACATTCCTATAGTCAAATTGAAGTTTTCATATTTTAAAATACCCCCAAAATAGTATTTAAATGCTAGAGGGTTATGGTATAATTAGTTTTTTCAGTAAATGTTATTAGGATTTTTTTTTTTCCATTTTCTTGATATGTCAGTCATGTTGATTACTCTCATGACTTACCATCTGCTTAAAATAAAGAGTGAAATTATCATGTCTTGTTAAAGAAAGGGGAATACTTAATCTGTTAGGAATCTCATTGAACCTGGTGTACACATCATGAACTTTTGGTTACAGTTATTATATAACATAGCTTTTACACATTAGATGGCAATAGTGGCGAAAATCAGAGCCAACTAAAATGGTCCAAAATTTTGAGTACTGTTTTTGGTGTCACTTCTTAATTTTGTGTTCAAGAAAGTTGTTTTCATTTTTTCTGTCTATACCAAAGTTAGTACTAGGAAAAATCTGATACATGGAAAAAGGAGGTGAGTGTTCTCTGCTAAACCAATGGTTAATTTAATTGTTTGCTCTTACGAAAAAATGGTGGACGTTTAGCTCCTCTCAGTTCTGGCTTGATGGCTTTTGATACTTATTTTATTCAAATGGATCTGTGACTTACACTATGACAACTGCAGTTGCAGTTCTAAACTACTCACCATGAGATAATTTTATAATGTAAGGACATTGTTAGGTGGAAAACAAAAAAACAGTTTAAAATTTTGGTTACTTCAACATTTCTAAACATTTAAAATACAGAGAAAAAGATGAGAATACTAAAAATGGTAAGGTATACAGTTATCATATCACAGGCAGATAGTTCTTTCCAACTGTACTTACCTCTATATGCTTTGCTTTCTTTCGCCCACAAGGTTAATTGTTTTTTCTTTTGAATTGGCTAGTTGTCTTATCTTAGACCGTGTAAGCTCTGTTTGCGGACAGACTAGTAAGATGGTGCAGCGAGCACCATCTTCCTCCTATGAGAGAGTGACTTAGTCCCAGCTCTTCTGACCACTCTTTCATCCATATGTCCACTGCGGAGAAGTTCCTTTCATTTCTGTCCAAAGCCAATTAAAGCAAGGGGAGAAGGCCATATTTTTTTTGCTTAAGTTTTCATTTCTGACAGACTGGCAAGAAAAATGAGATGACACTTCTTCCTCAGTTTATCATGCCTGCAAAAAGCATTGATGGTAACATGTCCATTTGCTCTCTTTTAAACAAGGGGTTGAATCACAACCTGCAGTGCTTTATTTTAATCTTCACCACTGCTTGAGCGTCCTTTCTATTGACAGGATTGCTAGCAAGACAATACACATACCTTTTACTAGGGAAGCAGTTAACAGGAGAAAAGTGTCCTGGCAGTGCATGCCTTCAGTTACCTCCCCTGGATTTACAAGGCATCTCTATCACAGCTGTTTGGAATTTGTTCTTAAAAGTGAATGTTGGAAAGGTTGCAATTTAGCTTTTATCATGGAGACAAGATAAATTGTTAGATCAGTGGTTAATGATTTATTGGTTCTCAGGAGAACAGGAAGAACTGGGATTCTGGTGTTGCTTGTGTGGATCCTAACCATGTGTTAAGTCACAACTCCCAGCGGAAGAGCAACATTCCTCACATTTGGTGACACCTTATTTTTTTACTTACCAAAACTTTTGTTCCCAAGTGTCCCTCTCCCTTCTTGCTCCATTAGATTTCATTGGATCGCAAAAAGCTGCCTACACTTGCAAATTGTGTCAGCCTTGATGCGCAAGAGCCTTCCAGTAAGCACTATAAGCAATTTTTACCCCAGTTCTCTTAAGAAAGCATGAACATTTAATATTGTACTAAGATTTGTTTTTCCTTTCTTTGCATATTGTGGTAGAACTTTCTGGGTTTTTTTGCAATCATCTCATGTAATAGTGCCTATTCTGAGGCACTGTTATGCCATCGCTTGAGAGGGACTTTATATGTTTTAAAATTTAAATTTTAAAATAAATTCTCAATTTGTGAAGTGCCTAAGTAGGTATGTAGTCACATTTGCAGAGACATCACCAGATTTTACATATACTGGTATTATGTGTATTTAGGGTGAATGGCTTTGGTATTGGTTGTGCCCTTTCAAATCAAGGATCTGAATAAAGGAGAAAATTAAGAGAGTTGTTTTTCAGTGTACATTACTGGTGAAGGGAGAATGCAGGGCAGAAACTGTAAGTTTTTTGTTTTCTGCTGGAAGCTGTCAGATCTCTTTCATGTGTTTTGTGTTGCACTTAAACTGGTGGGTGTTTTTCTTTCTATTTGTATTTAAAACTAGATGAGAGTAATAGTACAATGTACGAAAAGTTGAAGACTATTACTGTGTCTTACTTATATAGCACAGTATAATATAGTATGTAAGATTATGTAAGTGCAGTAAGATTGAGAAAAAAATAACAGCAGTCTCTCAAATGCCGAAGTTTTGGTAAACTAAAGATAATGAACTGAATAAGAGCTACAGAAGGGAAAAAAAATCCTACCATCAGCTGGGATGTTAACTGATGTGATTTGGAGATTATGAGGTTTATTGCTCCTTGAAAAAAATTAGTTCTGACAAAAAGGAGTAAGTGGAGGAATGATTTGCTACTGCATAGCTAAAAATATTTGGGGGCATAATTTATTCCAGCCCCACCTCACTGAATTTGCTTGTTCCAACCACAGAAAATTTTACAATATGAATAGCTCTAGGAAAGACTTAATTTTCGTTGTTTTTTTCCTGGTACATTTGCATCACTTAGAGATACTGTTTTATCATACCACAGGCAAATAGCACTATATGGCAAAAGTCTGCAGCGCATACCCTATCTTACAGAAGGAATGGAGTGAATAAAACTGAATTTGCTGTAAATACAAAGTGTGAAGCTAGGTGTAAGCAAAAAGAGCAAAGGAAAAAAAAAATATATATATATATTGGAGGTTAGACAAAATATGTAAATGCTGCAGTCTAAAAGTATAGACACTTGTTATTAGAAACAAAATGCTGATTTTGTCAGGTGCTTTTAATATTGAACAGTGAAAAGTGTTTAAAGTAAGGAATTCTGCATTTTCCCATTCTTTCCCCCATCTACTTTATTAGATAAGTATTTAATTAATTAAATTGAACTGTTGGCTTCCTTTTTACTACTAATATGAATTGGTACAAGCTGCTTAAACCCCTTGTTCCATCATATACTTATCTTTACTAAAGATACAGCACTAAAGTGCCCATAGAAAGGCTTAAATAATTTAAGGTTTGTACTGCATTATGACATTTTTCTGCTATATTTAAGTATTAGAATACTGCATTTAGATAAAACTCTGAGTAACAGGAAACATCTCCAGTGTTTTCATTGTTGCACACCAGATCAGTAGGGTTTTTATTATCCTGCAAAATCGGTGGTGGTATCTTAAGGTGCATATGGGATCCTGACACCTTAGTCTGTGCTTACTGAAAGCCAGTAAGTAGTGTGAGCGGTGTATTGCTTCTTTTTAATTTTTGGAATATTTTATTGACTTTGACAGAATGATTGTTGTAGTTTTAACCCTGGCTGTCAGACAAACACCATAACACTGCTTGCTCACCTTCCTCCCTTTACCCCTTCTGGGGATGGGGGAGAGAATTAAAGGGGTAAAGGGAAAAGAGACTCGTGGGTTGAGATAAGAACAATTTAATAACTGAACTACAATAATGTTGAAAATAATAATAATGATAATAGTAATATATACAAATATACAGATGAGTGATACACAGTGATACTGCTCACCACGCGATGACCAAGACTCAGCCTGTTCCTGGCTAACTGTCCTGGAGTAGGGAGAGTCCTGAAACTGCAATCCCAAAATGGAAGTAAGAGCCAGAACATCTGAGAGACTGAGATGACCCTGAGAGAGGGGTGACACAGAGGGAGAAAACCTGGAGCAAGAGATATAACTTCTGGAGAAGACTCTTATCTATATACTGGGCATTACATGCATGATACGGAATAGGCTATTGGCCAATTTGGGTCTCAGTCCTAAACCTGAGGTCGAATCCTAGGCTAGTCATTGCAGCTGTGCTCCCTCCCATCTTCTCCTGCACCTGCAGACACTGTCACAGCAGAGAAGCTGAAAAATCCTTCACTGTCCTGGCAGCAACTATAAACATCAGTATGTTATCAGCCTTCTCCTCAGCACAAATCCAAAACACAGCCTCACACTAGCTACTGTGAAGAAAGTTAACTCTGTCCCAGCTGAAACCAGGACAGAAAGACTTTTGGCTATTGCACATAACTTTATTAATGTATTTTGTTAGTTTTAATGAATAACTACTAAATTTTTTCATTTAGGATGTAGAATGTCGTGATATTAGAGTAATTACAATGAATTTTCTGATGAAAAGGCCATTTATTAAATAATTTGAGACCTACAGTAAAGTTCCCTAGTGATCTTTTATTCTCGCTTTTAGAGACTGACACAATTTTGTGGAGTGGCAGCAGCTATAAGAGGTGTGAAGAATCCTGAGTCCAGGCGTGGATGTCAGTGAATGGAATTTAGTTAATCCAAGTCCAAAATAGTATACAATAAATGTATTTCATCTTAAGAAAATGGTGCTAGACAATTTATTATATGTTTATATATAAATATAAAAAATTCAAAACCACATTTCTTTGGGTAAAGTAAATAATAATTCCTACAGAGTAAATAAAATAGCATTACTAAGGCAAATGAAAAAGTGAACTCTGGGCATAATTATTTTCTTTAGCTTTTCTTAAATTTTATATGGTCAAGCTATAAATGCAGGCTAGGATGCCCCTTGCCATCCCTTTTTTCTATGCTCAGTTTTTCTACGTAAATTGTTGTCAGCACATACCTTCAGGATGTGGCAGAACCATAAGAACAGAACCGTATTTGAAGCACAATAGACACCAAATAGTATGATATTATTATCTGGGCAACTCCTGCACTTAAATCCTTCTGTTATTGAAAAAGCCAATATAAGCAGGGCTAGTCAGTGGCAGAGCTAGCTATTGTTGCTGTCTAGTTAGGGGACACACTTTCAATGCTTGGCCACATTGCTTTATAACATAACATGGGAATTTAGAAATGGATAACAAACTTAATTAAGGGCTTGAGCCTTGCTTTTGTTTTCCTAGTTTGGCTGCCGATGCAATTGATTTGTATTAAATTGCCCACTCTTAACATTACTTGCATTATTGTAGATTTTTTAGGTGTGTATATTTTTCAAGATGTGGAAGTTCTTCTTGCCCATTCTCTGAGAGTTCTGCAGTTTTGTCATTCCTCAAATGACACTAGGTGGATGTTTGGAAAGGGGTTGCTAATGACCGTTAGTTTCTGCTAAAGACATGTGGGTAGGCCTGTCACCCATTCCAATCGTCCTAACAGTTGCATTGTAGTTCTGAATTTTAGGAGAGTGGCTTTCTCTTTAAACCAGGACAAGAGAATTTCAGATAACTGGAGAAAAACTAGAATATCCCATGTGAGTACTGAATAGAAGATTCTTATCCAGGACTTTCTTGAGATATGTTGAATAACTTCTGTTATATAGTAAATAAACCACCACAAAGCTGATTTTAGTTAAATAAATATTTTACATTATTAAATATTGCAGCATCTTCTTCCCTGTAAGTTGGGGTTTTGGCAGAGAAGAAACCAGAATTTTCTGCAGTTCACAAAATTTTGAATATGACATTTCTATTCTAATCTATTTTGCCAGCGCCTTAGATGTGTAAGATCACCAAACTAATTATTGTTTTTTTTGTCCATATATGAGACATAAAAAAACTCACAGTGGAGGTTTTATTGTGACCATGATGTTTATTGTCTTGTAAAAGTAATCACATTTGAGGAAGGTGTGTGCTTTAGCCATGGAGCCCCGCTGTCAACATTTACTTTGATGACTCTGAGGAAAGCCATAGACATAAGTGGCTTGAAGACTTGGTGTTCAGAGCTAAAGAAGGAAAAAAAATCCTTAAGTGAATAGGCTCCAAAAGAACCATACAACACTGGTTTCTCTGACACACCTAAAATTCACTATAAATTAAAACTATGAAGAAAGTTAAAAAAATAAAATTGTTTCTAATCAGTGGATTCTTCATCTTGGACTTTCTGAGTCTAGCAGGAGGATCATATAACTTGTCAGAATTTGCCATGATAATATTGAAATAGAAGCAATGTATTTGAAGTCTATGCAGTATTAAACACAGTTTTAAACATTTTACTCTTCTTTGGGCACTAATTCAAAACATCTACTCTGTATGCTACCTATTCTACAGAATATGCTAAACAAATTTGCATATTTTTCTCCACCATATGTCCCAAATGTAAACTTTTTTATAGTTGTTATTGTTGTTTTAAGATATTCAGTTGTCCTGAAATTCTGATAGCTTTCAGTCTTTTTATCAGAATTATTTTAAGTTATTATATCAGTTTAGTTCCGTCTGGAAATCACTATAAAGTGTGCATATAATTATATTTCCCTATATGGATTTAATGTATATGAGGAAATAAAATCAGTAAATATATCTACAAAGATGAAAATACCTTAACTGTCTCAGGGACAGAATCTCTTTCGTTTTATGTATTCTTCAGCTGTTTAAAACTGGTATAGAGGCTAGCTCTACCTGTAAAACTCCTGCCTTCTGAAATAAAGGTGCATTTTTGTGTGTCTGTAGAGGGGCAAGCACAGATAGGCAAACCATTAATTGCTGTCTTCTAACTGTCTGTTAAGAAGCTTCCATTATACTTTCCTGAGTTTTGAAGGAATCTGTTAGAGCTTTTGTACTAACAGAATTTTATCACAAGGTTCGCTGCTATTCCTGCTTAAGTTTAATCTTCCTGAGAAATGTTTTTGCAAACATTGACATTTAAATTTAAAATAGGTTAAAAGCTTTGTCATGGGCATTGTGGTGGGCAGTGTGATTGGATTTACCAATAATCATTGACTTTCCATTACAACTACTGCCAGAGTACCACTGTTCTAGCCTGAATGAGCATGCCTCTGACTCATTGAAGTGCCACACAGAAATAACAGTTGCTACTCATAAAGTCAACCACAAAATGAAAACGTAGCCTGAGGTTATTGTTATTGCTGTTTTAACATTACAGACCCTAGATTTACTTGTTAAGACTTGATATTTGCATTTCGCTGTAATAAAAAGGATGTTTATTTGATGTCTTTTAAATGGCTGTGCTGCTCATTTCCATGAAATTTGTCAATATAAGCATGCATTTGTAAAGCAAAATGGGAACTGGAAAACCATCCATTGGAAATGGCATCACAAACACATGATTTCTTTTTTCATTTATTTTATTGACACTTATTTTGGCACAATTTTTTTTTTTTTAATTCTGCCCATTCTCATTCCATATACATTTATTTCTGTCAACGCAAGCATGTCTTCAACTCAGTGGGTCAGTAAACAGTTCTTTTTAAAAGGATTTTAATACCCTCTGTGAGTTAGTAAATGTGAGAAGTGTTGAAGTGATGTGTGTCAAACACCTGTGGGTGCTGACTGAATTTTGTTTGCAAAGTGTATTCCAGGTCATTGGTACCTGAGCTTTTTCCTACTTTTAGCAATTCTAGATATTTATGAAATATGCAAATGTAGAACTACAGAGCTCTAATAGAAAATGCAGAAAATAACAGAGCACAGAATAGCTCCACCTTTCTGTTCTAGTGTATTTTTTAAGAGTACACAAATACAGCATGTCCCTGAGCTTCAAGTCACTGGATGGTGGGATAATACATTGAGGAAGGCTCATGATATAGTTGTTGTGTGACACTCTTATCTCTGCATCTGATCTTGGCACTTGACAGAAGGTGTGTACTAAGCTAAACGTCTTTTTGGTTCACATACAGTGACTGTTTTATGTTCTTACCATATATTTGTGGAAAGACAGCTTTATAAATGGTATAACATGATGGTAGAATACGTTTGATAGCAAGCATCTGACATTTCTGCCTCTCTTTGTATTTAAAAAAAAAAAAAAAAAAGTTAAATAAAAAGCCCTGAGGACAAAAAAAAAAGCCCCCACAGAAACACAAACCACAATCCCATTACAGTGAAAACCACTAGTTTAGTCCAATTATTTATGGCACTTGTAGCCTACATAAATATTAACCTGTCAGGTAATAAAACATGCTAAATGTACCTACATTAATGTCCCAGTGTCATTGTTTTAATATCTGTTGAGGCACATTGTTTCTAATAAAGTGATTTCTTGAAGAAGTGGTTGACAGAAAAGATTTCTTTAATGGTGCCCAGCAAAAAGAAGAATTTGACAGCTTAACAAGTATTTTCTAGATATATTGCCAAAAGAAAACACAACTTCTTAACAGTATTTTTAATGATTTTGTGTTGGAAGTCACAGACAACTTGCTGAATATAAATTGTATGTTAGAACAGAGTGTTCCTAAGGAAACAAAAATTTTAATTCATGATACGTTTATGGAGCAGGATATTTGAGCTAATATTTCAGTAGCTACCTCATAAGACACTTGGGTATATGGCTGTTTAAGGAAACCAGCTTATGCTTCATATAGCTAAATGAAGGCTAGGATTTCTCCAAAGAAAGGCAACAGTATCTGGGGCTGTGTGAACAGGGACAGAGCCGGAAGATCAAGGCAGGACTTATTCCCCCTGTGCTCAGGGATCATTAAACGACATGTGGTTACTGATTACAGTTTTGGTCATGCCAATACAGTAAAAATACAGATAAAATGGCAGGAGTTGAGGGAAGGCCACGGAGGCAGTGGGGCTGGAGCCCCTCCCCTGCAAGGAGAGGGTGTGGGACTGGGACTGGTTCAGCCTGGAGAAGGAATGGCTTCAGGGGCATCCAACAGCATCCCCAGCACTGATAGGAGGGGGAGGAGGAAGCAGTCAGGCTCATCACAACGGTGTGTGGTGGGAGGGACAGAGTCAGTGGCAGAGGCTGAAACACAGGAGACTCAGGCTGGAGGTAAGGAGAAGTCTTTTCCTCACAAGGACAACCAAGTGGTGGGGCTGGGGCCCAGGGAGGTTGGACCATCTTCATTGTTGGGGATGTCATGCACTTACTAGATGAAGCCCTTGAGCAGCCCGGTCTGAGCCCACAGCTGAGCCTGCTCCAAGCAGTTACTGGGGCTGGAGACCTCCCCAGGTCCCTTGCCAGTTTGAGTGAGCCCTTGGTTGTGTAGTTTAGAGGTAAACACATTTCACAGATAAACTGCTTCTTCAAGAATGGTTATGGGCCGGTATTACGGACAGCTTTCCTCTCCATCTCTTGACTTCCATTAATCAAAATAAAAATCTCTATGTAGAGATGCAATTCCATTTTATGAGGGCAACACAGCTTGTGTCCTATTTCAGAAACTTGGTATGACGTTAATTTCCAAGTCCTCATAAGCAGAACTGATTTAAAAAGAGATGGTATGATTTTAAAAGAGATGGTATTACTGCTGCTGAGTAGACTGGATTCAGTTTTGAGAACTAGGGACTTCCTTACTGTAATTAGTGATACAGAATAAGATAAAATGAAAATTAAAAAAAAAAAATAACCATACTTAGTATAAGAAAATCAAATAAGAATATTGAAGACAAAAGTAAAAAAATATTTAGAGAATACAAACTTTTTAAAATGTTTTCTTATCTGTCATAGCCTCTCAGTGATTCTGCTTTTGATATGTCGTAGATCATTGAATTTTGATGTACAAATAGGACTGCAGAAGTCAGCAGATGACTTTGCTTTCACCACAGTACTTGCTATGCACTTCTTTTTTAAGGAATGCTAGGTTTGACTTGTTCATCATAAGCGCATGATTGTTCTAGTAGATGACTCCAGCACTAGGTGTAGACTTCATCGTTTGCAGTACTTTCGGTGTACTGTATTGAAGCTTAAGTTGAAATTGTTCTCTGACAAACAAGATTTAGACCTACTGAAATGTTTTTTTTCCCATCTCATAAAACTATACTACACCATTCTGAGAGACAAAAGGTTTAGAGAGAAAGCTACAGAAACAAGAATGTGCCAAGAATTTCTTCTATGTAATGAAATTCCCCTAGTGAAGTCCAAATATTGTGTTTCTGAATGCCAGTATTTGCATTTTTATATGCAGATTTAAATTTATAGTAATACATTTCTTTAATTGTTGTCATCCAAAGAAGCTTATCAATTTGACTAGCACTTTTTAAAAATCATTGTGAGGCAAGTATGCACGATTCAATGGAGTAAATTACCAGAACATGGGAGCGAGTGAGTCAGAGAGAGTATTCATATTTTATAGGTCTTTTACCCCATACATTTTCTTTGTGGAAAGAGGCTTCCAAAAATTTTTAAAGCACCAGCTGCTAAAAGAATAGCCCACATTGTTATACTGTACAGGATGTTTTCACTGTTCGTAACACTTAGTTTTGCTTAAACCTTTACGTGAGATGTACTTTACAGACCTGACAGTAATAGTTGCTCCTGGAAGAGATTGCCATTTTTTTAGATGTATATGTGTTAGCTTGATAGTTTCTAGCTAGGTAATTTTTTCAAATCAGTCTCCTGTTTATACATTTAAATGCTGTGGGGGAAAATAAGGAAGAAAGAAAAAAGCTCATGTAAATGCTAGTACTGCTTCACAGAAGAAATAAAAAATCAGTATTTGAAGAAGTGAAGAATCTCTAAACAGCTGGTCCAGGTTTTTCCTCTGTGACCAGAGAGTGAAGACTTCATCTTCGGTGCTTTTACTTAATTTCAAAGCATTATTTAACAGCAAAAAGATAACATTGTTTAGACTTTCCTCTTCTTCATTGAGTATTCGTGGTCTCTAACCAGTGTTTTACATGGAAGTTCATGTCAATATATTTGAACATTTAACACATTTTTAAAAATCTTTATGGTAAGCAGTATATATCACTGCCCAGTAACACGAGCACAGTTCTACATTTTATAGCAGTTATTCTGAAAGTACAGACTAATTGATAAGAAGGCACTAGCATTTCAAGCAACACAAAAGTGTTGCTGGCTGAAGGTCAGTGTTTTGTAAAGTTCTAATATCAATATATTTGATAAGGATTTCCAAACCCACAATGTATGGTAAGTCTGCCTGACTTCACCTAACATGTTAAATGTGCAGAAGAATAGAGAAAAAGTATTTTGCACTTCTTTCAGCTGTTTCTTTATCATTATAAATATTCTCCTGGTTTATTAAATTCCTGTATATAAAGCAGAATAATAGATTGATATCAACAGCTGTGTGAAAAATAGTTACAGTGAAAATCATCTCTTTTTTGATAATTTTTAACTAAAACGTATGTCGGACTGTCCCTTACTTTCTTTGAGTATGCCTGCCGTATTTTCAGAGTAATTAATAGAAACCAGAAGTCTTGGCAGGCTATTCTGGTTAACAGCACAGCCTCACAGGAACTTGAGATTTGGCACAAACATCTTAGGAAGTGCTTAGATAAAAGTTTCTAGAATTATTTAGTGGATGAACATGCCAATAATTTTTTTTCCCCAGTGTATTAAAAGGGAGAGTTTTAGAATCCTTGTTAAATTTTTGGTGGAAATTATTTTGACTTCTTGTATTGGCTGACCTCTAACTTTGTGCTTCATACAAGAGAGTCGTAATAGCAAATGGAGTTAAATCTGGTCACGTCACAACAACCTGATATTCTAAATTCTCTTTCTTTTTTCTATGCAGAATGCTTTGTATTTCCCAATCTCTTTTAAACTTCACTGATCAACATTTCTGCCTGGATTTTTTCATCTTTTCCACACTCAAAAAATTTCAGTTATACTTGGGATTGCAATCAAGATTTATCTTTAGAAATACAAAGCATAGCGTAGAGCCAGTATGCTTTATAGGCGGCTACACGGAAGGTAGTAGTGTTATCTATAGAAAGTATACATTTACTGCGGAAACTAGTTAACTCTAAGGTGTGCTTCATCAGCCTGATGGTCTTAATATTCTTCAGTGAGATTTCATACAATCAATAGACATCTGCAGAAGGTAAGCTTCTGGATTTGAACAGTACTGACTCCTGCAGCATTGCTAGAAGGAGAACTTAATTAAAAAAAAAAAAAAAAAAGTAGAGCTAGATGATAGATGCATATCTACCTACAGTTACAGGGTGACTGATTATCCTCCAATGTCCTCTAGTAAGAAAAATGAATGGCATGTCACTGGACAATACACAGAGCACTCAAACTCTGTATTTTCCTTGCCTTACACAATAGAATTAAAAAGCTTTGCTTCCAAGAAATCTTCATGTACTTCAGTATGAAGAAAAATACGGTTACAGTTCTTAGATACAACAGTGATAGGCACCCAGACGAGCCCATCTTCTGATTTATTAATAAAGATGACATTCTGTTACTAGCATCATGCATTTATTATTTAACAGCATTACTGTGAGCCTCTGCCAGTCTTTATCTCTTTGTGTCCTTTCCCAGTCTATTCTTGGTATGTGTTCTCAGTATTATTTAAAATACTCATAACAGAGTCTGACTTCGTTCCATATGTCTAATTCCACTTTTACCACCATTTTAAAAACTGAATTATAGTTTTTATTTTTTTTAATTACTATACCTGGACCCTGCAATAACTATTCTTAAATGAAATAAGCACTTGGAAAAGTGTCCCTTAGTCCAAAAAAACATCCTTCCTGCCTAAGTCAATTTTATGATCTTGGTGTTCTCACAACGCAATCCAAATGGTTCATCTTGTCCAAAAACTGGGAAATGGCAGTGTGCCATAACTTCAAGAGCTGATTAACCATTGCAAGGACTTAGATGCCAAGGTCTTCAAGGCTCTTGTAAATAATCCAAGCATGATCTTTTTTTCTGGAGAATAACTGTTTCTTCTGGTAAACTGGTTGCTGTTCTGTTGTGATGACAACATTCTTGTGACACTGAATCCCTCTTTTCTAAAGAAGTGTTGGATGCTTTCAGAGTATGAGCAAAAAGTCCATTTTGCTAGGTTTTTTGTCCCTTTTCTCCTGTTCCCTGTCTTCTCTTACTCAATTACTGCTGTCACATAAAAAGAAAAATAAAACATATTAGCTTTGTGTTTTCTAGAAAGTAGCAGGTCCCTGCCAGCCTACTGCATTTTGTCCTATTTCACTTGTGCTGGCTGTTGTCTCTACTTTTCAAAAGCAAATGCTTTAGGTAAATACAGAGAGCTTGTGAGCTGGGTATTTTTTCCTGTTTGTTCATTTGTCCATCAGTTTGCTCAGGTCTCTGCAGGGAAAAAAACCAAATGTTCTTGAAAGAATTTCCACTATTTTTTCATAAATTGTCTAAATTTAGAAGGTAAGAGAATCTCTTTTGCAAGACAAATGTTGTTAGAACTGCTATGGAGAGAAAACATAATTTTGTGACATTTTGAAGTAGAGATACCAAGCTGATCTGGTTGACCTAAACCCTGTCTTTCTATTTGTTGTGGTTCCACTAAACTTTTCTATTGACTGAAGTGAGAAAAAATGAGCTAAATTTGTAGTGAAAATGATGACCTGATAGTCCAAAATTAAACTACGTTGCACCCTCAGAATCAAGAAGGTGTACGATAAGAAAACGTCTAACCTTAACAGTTTCAGTGAGACTGATCTTTAAAATTACCTTTAATATCTTTATTATCATAGAATCATAGTCATTAAGGTTGGAAAAGACCTCAAGGATCATCAAGCCCAACCACCAACCCAACACCACCTAACCCAGTAAACCATGTCCCTAAGCACCGCATCTACACTTTTCCTGAGCACCTACAGGGACGGTGACTACACCACTTCCCTGGGAAGCCTGTTCCAGTGCCTGATCACTCTTTCAGTGAAGAATTTTTTTCTAATGTCTAGCCCCTGGCGCAACTTGAGGTCGTTTCCTCTTGTCGTTTTGCGTACTTCTTTGCTGGGCAGCTTTCCAGCCACTCTCCCACAAGCCTGTAGCGTTGCAGGGGGTTGTTGTAATCAAAATGCAGGACCCGGCACTTGGCTTTACTGAACCTAAATTATGCAGGATCAGCCTTCAGGTCCTAAAATTATAGTACAATTTTGGTACATATTCACCTCTCTTTAATTTTATATTTCTGTCTTATCCTAACTGACCATTTAGAGCTAATATAAGAGTTTATTCTAATGTCTGTGTATTTTTATATACCTATTATATGTAATTATTTTGAAATGTTCTATACAGCATATATCTGTATAGAGTTCTGACATAATTCTGTTCTTGTCTCTCATTAAGGACAGAGAACTTCCTCTGAAGCATATGGAGAAAAAAAAAAAAGATTATATATATAGGGAAACAGCAGAACATGATTAAAAGATTTAGAGAGTATGATGAGAGTGAAGTATGGACACATAGGACATAATGGAAAACAGCTAGTCATGATTGTTATCAGTGAAAAGAACAAAGTTTCACATGTTTCTTGTTAGAAGAAAAGTGGTGGGTTTTGTGTTTTGGGTTTTTTATTTTATCGGAAACCTAAGCAAACGTACAGACAACAGTTAAGAATTGGTAATTATTGCAGACTGTATTAGAAATTAAAGACACATGGACTTTCTAAGGGTAGTTCATAGCGATACTGAAGTACTGATACAAGTAATATTCTCTGATAACCTGTATTTCTTAACATGGAATGTAGAGTTTATAAAATGTTAATTGAATTATGCTTTCATTTATAATAGGAAAAATGGCCACTACATTTAGTAATATAAAGAACAGTTTATTTTTATTTTTTTCATGGAGAAGACAGTTTGTTGCAAACTAATAAGTGAAATTAATCTCTTCCATTAGGTGTTGTCTGACTTTCTGCTTTACCTGAGCAAAAGCAGGAGAACTCCATTAAACATAATACAGTTTGGAATGTTTGCTCAAGTTAGAAATCTGGAGTTTGGTTGTTGCCTTAGCCAATGCTATAGATTGTTGACCTCTTTATGAACAATTCTTGGGAAAAATCAGTGTCCTGGGAGATGGTAACACCTCAAAGAGGAGGAATGAATTGATCTAAATTAAAAGGAGATGAAGAAAAAGGCAAGATGAAAAACATATGAGGACAGAATGGAAATTATCTTTAAAAAAATAACACAAATATATTGTTAAAAGAAGGTGGAAACATCATAGCAGCTGCAAAGACTCAATAAAACATTAGGTCTGATTGCATTTTGCATAGGACAAATTTGTGACCAGTTTCTCTGCTATCATGAATTTTCCAGAATGTGTATGTGGTTGACAAGGAGCGGGTGTCACCCTCTATGTCAGTGACCAGCTGGAGTGCATGGAGCTCTGCCTGGGGATGGGTGAGGAGCTGACCGAGAGCTTATGAGTCAGGATTAAAGGGAGGGCAGGGACAGGGTCTGTTATAGGCCACCTGACCAGGAAGACTGAGTGGATGAGGCCCTCTATAGACAGATGGGAGCAGCCTTATGGTCACAAGCCCTGGTCCTCATGGGGGACTTCAGCCATCCTGATACCTTTTGGAGGGACAACACAGCAGGGCATAAGCAAGCTTGCGGGTTCCTGGAATGTGTTGATGATAGCTTTCTTCTCCAAATGATAGAGGAACCAGCCAGGAGAGGTGCTATGCTGGACCTTGTTCTCACCAAGAAGGAAGGACTGGTGGGGAACGTGGAACTCAAGGGCAGCCTGGGATACCGCGACCATGAGATGGTGGAGCAAACTCGCTACCCTGGACTTCAGAAGAGCAGATTTTGGCCTCTTCAGAGATCTGCTTCGTAGAGTGCCCTGGGATAAAGCCCTGTAAGTCAGAGAGGCCTAAGAAAGCTGGCTAATATTCAAGGATCACCTCCTCAAAGCTCAGGAGTGATGGATCCCAACAAAGAGGAAGTTCAGGCAGAAATGCCAGGAGGCCTGCATGAATGAACAAGGAACTTCTGGACAAACTCAAGATGCAAAAAGGAAGTGTGCAGAGGGTGTAAGCAAGGACAGGTAGCCTGGGGGGGAGTACAGAGAAACTGTCTGAGCAGCCAGAGATTAGGTTAGGAAAGCTAAAACCCTGATAGAATTAAATCTGGCAAGGGACGTCAAGGACAAGAAAAGCTTCTGTAGGTACTTTGGTGATGAAAGAAAGACTAGGAAAACGTGGGCCCTCTCTGGAAGGAAACAGGAAACCTGTCTACCCAGGATATGGAGAAGGCTGAGGTACTTAACAACTTCTTTGCCTCAGTCTTCACTGACAAGTGCTCAAGCCACTCTGCCCAGCTCGCAGAAGGCAAAGGCAGAGACTGGGAGAATGAAGAACCACCCACTGTAGGAGAGGATCAGGTTTGAGACCATCTAAAGAACCTGAAGGTGCCCAAGTCCATGGGACCTGATGAGACACATCTGTGGGTTCTGAGGGAACAGGCAGATGAAGTTGCTAAGCTACTGTCCGTGATATTTGAGAAGTTGTGACAGTCTGGTGAAGTTCCCACAGATTGGAAAAGGGGAAATATAACCCCCATTTTTAAAAAGGAAAAAAAGAGAGACCCGGGGAACTACAGGCCGGTCAGTCTCACCTCTGTGCCTGGCAAGATCATGTAGCAGATCTTCCTGGAAACTATGCTAAGGCACATGGAAAATAAGGAGGTGCTTGGTGGCAGCCAGCGTGGCTTCATGAAGGGCAAATCATGCCTGACAAATTTGGTAGCCTTCTATGACAGGGCCACAGCGCTGGTGTATAAGGGAAAGGTAACTGACGTCACCTGCCTGGACTTGTGCAAAGCCTTTGACACTGTTGTGCATGACATCCTTGTCTCTAAGTTGGAGAGACATGGATTTGACTGAAGGACCACTCATGGATAATGAATTGGCTGGATGGCCGCACTCAAAGAGTTGTGGTCAATGGCTCAGTGTCCAAGTAGAGACCAGTGACAACTGGCATTCCACATGGTTCGGTACTGGGACCAGTGCAATTTAACGTCTGTGTTGGTGACATGGGCAGTGGGATTGAGTGCACCTTCAGCAGGTTTGCCAATAACACCAAACTGTGTGGTGTGGTCGTGACGCTGGAGGGAAGGGATGCCATCCAGAGGGACCTGGACAGGCTGGAGAGGTGGGCCAAAGCAAACCTCATGAAGTTCAACAAGGCCAAGTGCAAGGTCCTGCACATGGGTCGAGGCAATCCCAAGTAGAAATACAGGCTGGGCGGAGAATGGCTTGAGAGCAGCCCTGAGGAGAAAGATTTGGGGATGCTGGTTGATGAGAAGCTTCACACGACCTGGCAGTGTGCACTTGCAGCCCAGAAGTACAACCGTATCCTGGTCTGCGTCAAAAGAAGCATTAGCAGCAGGTCGATGGATGGGTTATCTATCCCTCTACTCCACTCTTGTGAGACCCCACCAGGGGTGCTGCGTCCAGCTCTGCGGACTCCAGTGCAAGAAGGACATGGACACTGGTTGATGAGAAGCTTCACACGACCTGGCAGTGTGCACTTGCAGCCCAGAAGTACAACCGTATCCTGGTCTGCGTCAAAAGAAGCATTAGCAGCAGGTCGATGGATGGGTTATCTATCCCTCTACTCCACTCTTGTGAGACCCCACCAGGGGTGCTGCGTCCAGCTCTGCGGACTCCAGTGCAAGAAGGACATGGACATGTGGAGTGAGTGCAGAGGAGGGCCACGAAGATGATCAGAAGGCTGGAACACCTGCCATATGAGGACAGGCTGAGAGAGTTGGGGTTTTTGAGCCTGGAGAGGAGAAGGCCCTGGGGAGACCTTCTAGCAGCCTTCCAGTACTTCAAGGGGGCCTACAGGAGAGGTGGGGATGGATTCTTTATCAGGGAGTGTAGTGATAGGTCAAGGAGTAGTGATTTTAAGCTGAAAGAGGATAGGTTTAGATGAGCTATTAAGAAGAAATCTTTTTCTGTGAGGGTGGTGAGGCACTGGAAGAGGTTGCCCAGAGAAGTTGCAGATGCCCCATCCCTGGAGGTGTTCAAGGCCGGACTGGATGAGGCTTTGAGCAACCTGGTCTAGTGGGAAGTGTCCCTGCCCATGGCAGGCGGTTTGGAACCCGATGATCTGTAAGGTCCTTTCCAACACTAAACATTCTATGGTTCTATGATTCTCTTCTATGATTCCCAAACACATACAGACTTACATAAGAAATACACATATTTAGACAAATTTTACATATCCATTTATTACAAAAATATATAATGACCTGTGGTTATTACTAGAAGTCTTCCAAGGAGGTACAAAGTATTAGTGAAACAGTGAATTTAACCAGCCTAATACTTACGGGTCTGACATGTTGTAAAATTGAACAAGAGCTCTTAGTACATTGTCCTTATATGTGATGTGGGGTGTTACTGCTCATAGGGAGCTGCACAGTGCCATGAAACTACAGAAAATATATTCTCTGCCTGATGTCAGTAAATTGCAGGTATCAAATGTATGTCTATCATGCATATTTGAAATATGTGCTATAGGAATAAGAACTGGATTATTTGTCATCTTAATAAATGTGAGTTGTCAGACTTCCTCTCAGTCTTTTGAGGCTTCTAGTATCAGGTGAAATGGTGGTGTTCTTTCCTTAAATATACAGTTATTCCTATCACTCACAGAAAGAAAAAAACAAGCATCTCAGTCTTCATAACAATGAACAGTTAAATCATTACTACATTGTCTTCTGAATCCTAGAGTTCTGTTACCAGGTCAGATAAACCTATTCTAGCTATTTTGTATGCATCAATACTATACCTAAGTGCTGTGGTGTCTTATTTCCTCCTGCCAGAGAGATGACAGTGTCCTGGAATGCACATGAAGCACCTACAAGGGATTATTTCCTTCAAAAAAACCAGCCAATCAATGAACCAAAAAACAAGCAAACAAACAAACAAAAACAAACAAAAAACCCCCCCAAACATCAAAAACAGCAGAAAGGAGAAATACATATTCTGTGTTTTTACTTTTGATATTACAGACATTGTTTAATTTTAAGATAAGTTGTAACTAGTGGAGCTTTTTGCCCTTACCGGACTTTCTTTGTTTCTCATTAAGAGCTGTTTCACAACAGTGGTTGCAAAAACTATTAGTAGTTTCCAAATCAAATGTTTCACAACATGAAGAAGTCAAAGGCTGTTTTAGTGGCTTTGTGATGCATTTTAAGATACAATACCATATATGATATCATGAAAGCCTCCATCTTACACACAAAAAAGTAAAGTTGTGGGGTTTCTACAAGCCTGGAAGTGTGTCAGTAAATGTTTCAGATACCAAACAGATAATAATGTCTGCTTCTTTCTCATTGTATGGATAACAGCTGTTATGTGGGGCAATAGGAACAACATGGAGCTCTCCTTTTTGCATTTGGAGCATTACTAGACAATTGAGGAAAGCAGCTGACGGCATACGCGCTGAAGATGCAGCTGATGATGCAAGGCATTTCATTTCAGTCTTTGCCCGGCTAAGTTTTTGACTAGTCTGTTGAAAAAGCAGCCCTGCCCAACCTTCATTTTAATTCTGAACTTAATGAGTTGTCTGGGGATTGTATAAGAAAGCCAGAGGGACCTAGATGAGGAATAGGATGAATAAAGTCACCGTCAGTCTTTTCTCTTAAAAAGTGTGAGTCTACTACCAGCCATTTTCTTAGTGCTGTGTCTTAAGCTGTACTACTCATCAGTGTAGGGCATAAACCTTACTTACATGTTCTCAGATCTCAAATGCAATATTGATTTCTGAAGTATGTGGGTGACTTTAATCTAAACAGTTTAAAGGAAAAAATAAAAAATACCTTCACAATGGTAGCCATCTAATTACTTGAGGATAATAATTAAATTCTAGTTATTCTGATAGTAAAGTTTGCCATTTAAATGTGAAGCTTGACAGGAAAATTATCTTTGACTTTGTGTGTTCTCTTCCTGGTATCAGTGGGTTTTCTGAAGTAAAGGTTTCAGAGATTGGCAGATAGGCTTACAGGGCTGAGTTCATAAATGGCATAGCTATAATATTGTTGACTTTTGTGAACTGAATGTACCTAATAAAGTTTGAATTGTAAATGCTAAGTAACTTGAACACAGCAATTCCAGGCTTATCAGAATGCATTTTAAAAGCAGAAATGCTAAAGGAAAACGGAGTTATGTAAAAACACTGTAATTATTGGATAAATGTATTTCTAAGCTTCATCTGTTTATTTTTGTTCTTTGAAATATGGTAGTCCAGATATGTACTGTATTGATTTTTCTTGCTGCACTGTGCTCTTTCCATAATAAGTAAGTGTTTGTGGCTATCCAGATAAGGAAGGCTTCAATAAAGAAGTGAGTAATATAAAATAATTACCAAATTAACTGATTGAGGTGAGAATGTGACTGGGAGGATTGTAAATTATGCCTGATTCAGTGGGAATACTGAAAAACACCCTTGTGAAATAAAATAGTGAGTTTAAAGACCTTGTTTCATTTTCCAAGTTAGGTTTATAATTTTAGCACTAGCTAGGAAAATCCTTGTTGCTACGAGCCATCAAAATCTGTCTGTGATTATTTCTCTGTATAAGCAAAGCTTGTTGATTATATGTTTACTTCCTGTTCATAATGTTGTTTCATTAAAAATATACACATAAATGCAACAAAGGAGGTTCTGTGGCCTTGTGAATGTAATTATAAGAGAAGCATGAGCATCAGTATTATTAATAAAAGTGTTGGATACTGTCAGTTTGAAGGTTTTCTGTCAGCCAGTTAAAACCAAACTAGAAAGTCTTAATAAGTAACCACTGAAGTCAGTGATGTGGTTATCAACAAACAGACTGATAAGATGTCAGTCAGTACTAGATATAATTTCTTTTTTCCTAGTTTAATACTAAACTTCAGGATTCAGTAGAGCAGAACTGAAAGTTTGGAGAGTTTTGTACTTAAAAATATCTTATTTGATGTGTTTGGAAAAATATTTGAACTGTGCAGGAAGCTTAAGTCATATGTTACTAGACTTAAGAGTGAAAGGCTTTTATGGAAGTGCTAGAGAGTGTGTAATCCCCTGTTTTTAATCATAAGTATGTCTTTATTTTACAGCTAAACCTTTCATCCTTATCCTAAAAAGGACAAACAAGATGCCAAGAAAAAGCCTGAAATATTTTATAAAGCTTTATATTTGATCTTATCCGCAACAACTGTCTTAACACTGCACAAAGTTAGGCTAGTTAAAAATGTTGACCTCTGCTGTATCTCATAGTTAATTAGAAATTTTATTAATAGGAGTAAAACCTTTGTCGTCTAGCACTATTTCACACAGAACTAGTAACTGTTCCATGATCGGTGTAACTCTGTAAATACAGTCTCATACCCACATGCATTATTTTGAGTACTCTTTGTCAGTCTGGTTCTTTTATATTACAGAAGTATTGTTATAAAAGAGATTTAAGGGTGACAGAGAAATTACAGCTTTTGCCTAAACTTATCTAGAAATTTTGAGGAAAAAAGCTTCCCTGTAGGTGCAGGAGGAAGGGAGGACACGAGACAACATTTCCATGGCATTACTTCCCTGGGAAAAAGGACCAGCATAATCAAATAACTTGTAGTAATGAAGGCAAGGAGAGGGGTGGAGTTGCTTTGGCAAGAGTTCTACACATAGTAACATTATATGGATTGCTGAGAGATGTGTGGCCGTGTGAGTCATGGTATGAAACGGGAATAAACCCTAAGCTTAAAAGCCACCTGAGGACTTTTGCAGATGGGAAGCAGCATATTAAATAGCTGCTTCTAGCTTGTATGTATTTTCCTATAGATACCATTCATGCTAATAATAAAAAAGCTTCTCCTAAAGAACTCTTTACTGAAAGCATATAAAAATTATTTCCTGCTGTCATCTTTCTCCTACCTTGGGGATGTGGTTTTCTCCATCATGTATAGTGTCTTGGAAGCAGCTCTGTGGGTGAGGGGTGAGGTGGTTATTTAGTATACTTTTATTGTCTTCAAAATGAAATCTTGTCCTATTAGAGAATAAATCTGAATGTGGTAGTAAAATGCATGCTTTAAGATGAAGAGGACTTTGCACAATGCAAACTTTGATATTCTCTAGTATGCATCGTTCCATCACAGGTGTCAAGTTATGCCTGGGCTGAGATGGTGGTATAGCATGTTAGAAATAGTGAGTCTGCTCACTGCAAAGTGTGTTCTTATAAACTGCAGAAGCATCTGTAACCAGGTAGAAGCTCCTTACTTGATTTGAGTTCATAGAATCATAGAATCATTAAGGTTGGAAAAGACCTCAAAGATCATCAAGTCCAACTGTCAACCCAACACCACCTAACCCACTAAACCATGTCCCTAAGCACCACATCTACACATCTACACACCTCCAGGGATGGTGACTCCACCACTTCCCTGGGCAGCCTATTCCAATACCTGATCACTCTTTCAGTGAAGAAATGTTTTCTAATATCTAGACTAAACCTCCCCTGGTGCAACTTGAGGCCATTTCCTCTTGTCCTATCACTTGTTACTTTAGAGAAGAGGCCAGTGCCCACCTCCCTACAACCTCCTTTCAGGTAGTTGTAGAGAGTAATAAGGTCACTCCTCAGCCTCCTCTTCTTTAGTCTAAACAACCCCAGTTCCCTCAGCTGCTCCTTATAAGACCTGTGCTTCAGAACCTTGACCAGCTTTGTTGCCCTTCTCTGGACCTGCTCCAGCACCTCAGTGTCCTTCTTGTGGTGAGGGGCCCAAAACTGAACACAGGATTCAAGGTGTGGCCTCACCAGTGCCGAGTACAGGGGCACAATCACTTCCCTAGTCCTGCTGGCCACACTATTTCTGATGCAGGCCAGGATGCTGTTGGCCTTTTTGGCCACCTAGGCACACTACTGGCTCATATTCAGCTGGCTATTGACCAGCACCCCCAGGTCCCTCTGCTGGGCAGCTTTCCAGCCACTCTGCCCCGAGCCTGTAGTGTTGCAGGGGGTTGTTGTGAACAAAGTGCAGCACCTGGTACTTGGCTTGACTGAACCTCATACATTTGGCCTCAGCCCAT
>NW_010098021.1:0-11551 GCF_000699245.1 Pterocles gutturalis
CCAGCCAAGGGCTAACCCATCACACCCACCTTCAAACATCCTCTCCAGGCTGAACAAGCTCCATTCCCTCAGCTTCTCTTCACAGGACACGTGCTTCAGCCTTGAACTGCTTCGGTGGCTCTCCACTGAATACATTCCAGTCTATTGATGTATTTTGTGTACTGGGCTGGAGGGGAGGGAAGGTGGTGTCCAAACCTTGACACAATATTCCAGGTGTGGTCTGATGAGTGCTGAGAAAAAGGGAAACTAAACATGTCCACTAGTATACCGCCTAATACAGCTCAGGATGCTGTTAGGTTTCATGGCTGCCAGGGCACACTGCAAGATCCTCCTCTGGCCTACTGAACTTGAAACGAGTTTGCTCATCTCTTGCCCTCCTCTGATGAGAAGTTTGATACCCTTCCTTGGAGAGAGGCTGCACTTTTCTTACATATTTGTAACACTGTCCTTCACTAGACTTTCTAGGTGCTACCATAAAATCAATTGCTATCTCAATATATGAATTAATATTTCTTCTTAACTTTACAGCTTAACAACATTAAAATACAGCAGGGGAACATGTAAGTGACTTTCTGACATCAGCTTCTATAACCACGCCTGAAGCGGTGGAGAACAGCTGAACTTGATGATTAAGGACAGAGGAAAGCAAACCCCCCGCCTCACCATGGAGCAGCCCTCCTTGTTTTTCCTACAGTAATGGAGGAGTAATTCTACTGTTCATGAGACTGAGGAAAATGAGATTTTAGAAATTTGATTCTGGGTCTGACAGGTATTTGATTGGGGAGATGATAAGCTCTAAAATGTTTGGAATAGAGATTGTACTCGAGCACTGCCTATGTTCAGGGAATACATTTGCCAGACAGACAGTAAACAGTGTAGAAGAAGAAAATCTCAGCTAAATAGAATAATAATTTAAACAGCAGAGATGCTTGTCTTAAATTTTGTCAAAAATGCCATTGCTTGCTGTAGTCTGACACGTTAGAGGCTAGGTTCTTTTGCTTGAACTGTTCTTGACAGATTTTAATGTTAATTGGTCTGGGGAAGATGCCAGGCAACCTAAAACATTTGCTGCAAAACAAAGATGAAGGAAATACGGCTCAGGGTGGGGAGTCTCACAACTCACAGCGGCAGTGAAGATGCACCATTCTCTACAGGGAATGACAGAGCCAGCTGAAGAAAAAGAAATAATTTTAAGAAGTGGTAAGCAACAAGCAACTCTGCCACAGGATTTACTTCCTGTACATTAAGCAGCAATAAAACGTTAATTTCACTATAGTAAAAATGCTGACTATAAACGCCAGCAAGGTCTCAGCAGAAATACAAAGCAGCTGCAGTCAGCAGGATCTTTTCTCTACAAAAATTACCATTCATGGGCAGCCAAAAAAACAAAAAAACTGCACAAGAAGGCAAAAGCAATGGAAATTGAGTTATGACGGAGACCCTCAGAGAAAAGGCAACTCATCCCACGTACTTAGAGCACTCGTCCCAACTGCTCCTTCCCCACACCATGTCTACAAACACTAAGCTAGAGCAACTGCTAAGCCAGAACAACTGATCCAGAGACCATCAGCTTCATGTTGGGATCTCGCAATGCCATTGTACGTCGACACGTTCAACAGACTTACAGCAACTACAGTATTTTTGACCAAGTCAGGGCCACCTTTTCTGAAGGAAGAGACCTTTCTACAACACCCGCACCCAGCACAGCTTGTGTTTGTTGTGAAGCCAGCAGTATTTCAGACTCCTCAGGGCATGTTCAGCCAACAGCTCTGCAATTCCCACAAAACCCCTTCTCACACAAGACCAGCACATCTTATACTTGGTGAAGGACTCAGTATCACGACATAAAATGGAGGGTGAGACTTTGAATCACCGAGTATTCTGGATGCCCAATTCTCATTTATTTTCATTAGAACTGTGTGCACCTGTCTATTTAACAGACTCACAAACTGGTGAAAAGCTAAAACTGTGTAAAGCTACACAGACATGGAGGTTAGTCAGGGAGATCTTTCTGTCTGAATGGAGACTTGCCTTGCAGACCTGATAAGGACACCTGAGAGCATGCAGCCTCCTGCATATCCTTTGGGTAATGCAAAATTTTAACTTGGCATAGTCTTTCCATTTGCTCTTCTGTCTGCTCCTAAAGACCAGCAAGAATGTACCCTTCCTCTCCCTCAGAATGAATGGGTAAAATACTTCCACAGCCATACAGGTGCCAAGGAAAAAAAAAAAAAAAAAGAAAAAAAAAAAAGGAAATTAGGATCTTCATGCTGTGCTTTTGAGTAACAGCTAAACTAAATCTCCTTCTCCAATGAGGAATCAATATATTGACACTAAGAGGATTCGGGCCAAGAAGAGAAAGAGAACCTCATTTGTGCCATGTGAAGAAGCAAAAAAAACCACAACCCACTGTTTAGCAGACAGAGGAAACAGACAGACAGAAAAGGAGTAAGAATTCTGTAACAGCAGAGAATGAAAACAAATGTGAAAGGCTTTATTTCTGTTAAATACCGTTACTTAGCACCCACAGCTCAACAAGGAAATTCTTCTGTATACTTGAGAGATTTGAAAAACACACCTAAGAAACAGTCTTTAAGTCTGAATCATCCAGTACAAATCATTTATAGCAATGAAGTCCTGAATTAATTATCTGTGTATCTAATTCTTACATTTCTTGGAAAGCTAAAATTAATGCTTAAAAAGTTATTCATTTTGTATTCCCTGAAGTTATTCCAATCTTTCAAACTAAGGTAATTTTTAAAACATGAGATTAAATTTAAGTATTAACTTAAAAAAAAAAAGAATTAGAAATTAAGGACTTTTACATAAAACCTTTGACATCATGCCATCAGTACTTAAAAAATGTTTATTTAAGAAATTGTACTGCAGACTTTCTAAAGTCTGTCACAGACACCCTTTTGTAATTTATTCTTTGTATAATACCAATTAAGCATAAGCACAATTTCATTATAATGGTAAGTGTTAAAGTGTTGTAAGAAGATCATCTTTATCACAGAAAAAAAGTTTAAAATATAGTTCATTAATAGCAGTCTCAAGAGGTAAGCTATTATAAACACAATTATGAACTACTGTGAATTCATTAACGCTATTAATCCCCTCTGCCCCTCAACACAGTAGCACAGAGACACACCTGACCTTCCTTCCATATCCTAAGAAAAAGCATCTTCCTGTTTACAGAGACCTACTCCAATGGCCAAGTCAACAAAACACCTACTCATTCAGCCAATGCACTCTTCCAAAAAAAAAAAGTCTCCACTCCACTACTACCAGTTTCAGGCTGAATTGCAGGAATTGCTTTGAAATGCTAAGTAAGCTTACCTGTGTGATCCACCTACTATAGTGGTTATTTAACTTTACATTTTTTTTAAGAGTATTTCAAAGAAAACCATATTGAACCAAACAAATCATGTCCTCTAGTGGAGATGCAACCAGGATCCATTCTGCTCATGATTTGTCAGTAGAGAGGCTGGAAAATACAGACATGGTTTCAAAATTTCTCTTATCTGGATGCAGTTGTTACGCAGCTGCTACAGAAGCTCGTAAAAGGGTTAATAAATCTCATCTACTTGAAGATATACACCTCTCAGTGTCTCTCATGTATTATAACAATATATATACCCCTCTGCTCTGCCAAGTGTGACTGAACAACTGGGCTTGCCCACGTGTTGCCAAGATTCCAAATGTTTTACAACATCATGCTACAAAAACAGAGAGCAACATTTCTGGAATTACCTGGGAGTCGTCTGCTTCAGAGAGGTCTCTGACGAGGCTGGAAACTCGACCCATTGCCCACTGCATACTTAATACTCTGGGGTTAGCATGCAAGCCACAAAAACCCAGTCATTCTTTAACCAATATGGGAGTACCTCTGAACTAAAGAGACGCAAGCCTAAAAGAAACGAGGCTGCCTCTGGAAGGGTAGGTTGGCAGCCATGGTCTCATCTTCCCACACACTGAGACTGCAGTCCAGAGAACATCACTCCCCAGCCTCAGCAAAGTCACCCAATACAATGGCTCCTTAAAAAGCCACTGAGGCAGGAAATAAAACACCACACTTGAAACTGCTATAATAACCCGACAAAGCAAAGATTAATACAACTAGCACCCTAAAGAGAAAAGCTCCATCCATTTTAAATAAATATTCATTGAACAATTTGTAAAACCAAATATTTCATCAGGTAAAATCTAATTATGGTACTAAAATTCACAGAAATCTCCTAAACTAGAAGTACAAACCCAATACTATATCTTAAGTATTGACAAACACAATTTTATAAAATAAAGATTTTACACTGTAAGTTCAACGTAAGCTTTTTTTTGGTCGCTTATCTTCAAAGAAATTAGAACTAAACTCTGTGTGTCCTGTCACCCCCAAATTAGCAGCACAAGATCCCTCTTAGTATTTATATACTTCCACAATGGAAATATGAACTTAATGTTTCTATCCAAGATCCAGTCCAGAGATGCTCTTCTCAGCCAGCTAGTCTAGTCTGCCAAGGCTAAGCAATTTCTGTCAGCCTTGGTTTCCACTAAGGAAAACATTTATTATAAGTACAGTTGGTCCGTGCCATTCTCTGTGACTGAGTTTAAGTTTGACTGTCACATGGGGACAGGCATGCCCTACATGACAGTGGTTTTATACATCCTTCTAAAAATTCTGTACTTGAAGCAACAGAACACCAGTACAATGTCAACTGCAATTAATAGCATGCATACTGCATCTTTTTACTTCCTAAATTCTGGCACTTGTCAAGAAGACTAATGTTTTTTTAGCAGCCTCAGTATGGTAACAGCAGACTCCCTCCCACTTAGCATTCACAAAGCTCAAGGAGATATTTGGCTTCCAAGACAGAACAGCTTCTAGCATATCCCTTGTATAAGGCAAACGAATGCTTCGCCTAGCATTGGTTTTGGTTGTTGAGGTATTTCTGTTGTTTTGGGGTGTTGATAGTTTTGTTGTTTATTGGGGGAGTGGCTGGGTGTGGTTGTTTTTTGTTTTAAAACTTTTAAGTTGTTCAAGTGGGGACCTAACATAGCTGTAGCAACCACTTCTCCATTTCCACTAGTACTGACTGCTCTGTGGATTCAGATCCTGTTATTTGGGATATGACTGTGTCTGCATAAATCTCCTGTGCCTTGCTCTCAGATTCCCCATCTTGGATAGAGGCTCCATAATTGATCAGTCAGGAATTCAAGAGCAGAGTAAGTTTCAAACAATCACCTCACAAGAAATTACTGCAATAGGACTACTCTCTAGGATAGATTGATAGGGCTCTAAAGTTTCTTCAGCACTAGGCAAGTACACTATTTAATGAACCATGTTGATATACCATACGTTCAGCATCTCAGTAATTGGGACACCCTGCCCAGTTAAGAAACAGTTCAAAGCTCCACTGAAGCCAGGCTCAGCGACTCTAATTAGTCTGCATGAAATAAGTCAGCAACACTGAATAGCATGAAAGCTATACTACTTCAAGTAACATGTATCATTCACACAGACAGCCATGCCTTTCCGTTCAAAGGTATCACATCATTTTTAAATACAAGAATTTTGTAGAGTTAAGACCTTGATAAATTACATTTCATCAATTATTTCAAAAGAGCCAAATGGAGGAATTAGAATAAGAGGATTCTTAGTTTTTCATTTTGGACAGTAAAAGGAAAACATAATTGCCTTTTTTAAAAAAAAAATACCAACTGTGTTTCAAGTAATTTACAAACATTTGGATTGTTTTAAAATGAAATTACTTAAAACTTGCCAGACTTCCAGTGTCAGAAAAAAAATTATGTGCAAAAAGTTTTCAGAGACTATTAAAGCCTGTGACATTCATAGCATTAAAAGAACCCAAACAGAGCTCAATGTTTTGCAACATGGCACTAATGAAAAAATGGAAAAATCTGTTACCACGTAGTAACTGTAACACTGCTACAACTTTCCACCTCTGCAAACACGTCAGATATTCAGAGCTTCATAACACTGCTTCTACAAAACAGGTAGTCTACAAGAAAGGTAAAACACTAACAAAGAAAAACTGAAGAGTTTCACATAAACTGGGAGAACAGTTTAACTTCCACAACCACCTGGTACACCCAAACTCAGCAGCCAAGAGCCCAGCACATGAATAAAAGCTCCGGATTCAGAAAACAGCAGTAGCACGGCAGTATCTGTGCAATGTAAAGCTGCTGCTCAGGCTTCAGCAGTAATTTCCTAGAGCCTAAAAAATAAAGACGATAATGTATGGAAGAATCACAAGCAAGAGTAAGAGTTAAAGATATCAATGCCTATGTACATAAACACGCAAGTGTCATGAACAGATAGGATTTATACATTCTAAACATCAAAAAGACAGGATTTATTTTAAGTAGTATTTGACATACAATTCTGCCCCAATTAAAAAGGCCAGTGCTGTTCTCATCTGGTCAAAGCAAGGAGAACTATATTCCTGTTTGTTGAGAAATATTCTCCAAAATCCAAAATAATTTTATGATAGTAAACATTTTGATCTACATGACTTACACGTTACACCTCTAGCAAAAATAATTACAATAAAGAAAACAAATGTGTTTAGTTAGATTACATTAATTAAATTTGAAACTTAATACACTGTCAGCTATATCAAGGAGAAAGCTGAAGTTTGGCTGCGCAGGACGTTTTTCCACCAGATTTGTAACTTATTTTGCACATTATTTGTTAAGTGTCACCACACAGTAAAGCATTTTTCTCATCTTCAGGTTTTCCTCAGTAGCACTCAGTGCAGAGAGCCAGACATTTGCTTACAGAAAAGTCTCCTAATTCTGTATTGAATATAGCTCCACATAGTCCTTGGAACTGCCTTTAGCATTTAAGGCCATTTGTGTCCACCATACCTCCTCTCCCTCAGATAAAATAACGTTATGCCATCTATACAGACTGGGAGCTTAAAGTTAGTCAAGTTTAGTTACGTTAAATGAACGACAGTCTAAAGGCATACACTCTCCTTTCAGGGGGAGCAAGCACAATTCTGAAATTCTTGAGTCAGTAACTTTCTAGAGTTCTACGACACATAGTAGTTTTCCAAAGGAAAATAAAGTACTTGTATAAGCATCTATTTGGACAATGTTTTTTTCTATCTAAATTGTAAAGTTTCTCAACTGCTGAAAATTAAAAAGTGTTTAATTTTGCTTTCAAATTAAAAACTTGACTTTCTGCTAAACCTGTGAGGAAGCAGTCCTTCGGCACTGCTAAAACGTGGGGAAAGGACAACATTTCATCAGTAGCTGCGGGTTACAAAGCATAAATCAATATTGTTTCAATACCATATGCATGTTAATTTTTTTTTCTGTTGACAGACATTTCATAATTATTTGATGGCCATATTTTAGTTATTTTTATACGTATTTCAAGACTAGCTTGTGAATTTATGATTTCTGCTATGTAAGCATTTCATTTTCACAAAGCAACACAGGACCCCTTATTCTTTGTACCAGTATCCTAGTCACTAGTTTTTATCTTCATTATCAAATTCATTTATTAAACATATTTATATTATGGAAAGATCAAGTTTTCCAGAGATAAAAACATGAAAAAGCTTAGCATTTTTATCCTGCAATAGAGTCTCTGAAGAAAAACAGAAACAGGATTCACAGACAGCAAAATCTTTATCTTAAATTCTTAGGAAATGTTTTTGCAGTAATTATATTAAAATAATATTCTAGTCCTTCAAGGTGCAACATATTGATTTGGGCTAAAGAAAGCTCACTTTTCAGAAAGAGATACTGAAGATGCAGGAAGTGACAAAAAAAACTTTCATCATGCAGAAAAAGAGTTAGGAGGGACACCAGTCTTATTCAACTGCTAGTGACAAGTACGTCATTAGTGTGGTCACCAATGAAAAGTACTTAGTCAATGGGATTAAGCTTTTTTTGGCATATTTTGAAATAAATATATTTCAGCCTTTACCGCAAGAAATAAATAGATTGGTAACTCTTTGCCATCCCTGAATGTCACCAGCAGATTGGCCAGTCTCCTAGGAAAGTTTTCAGTGAATCAAAGCAAGTGAAAAAAAAGACAAACCAAGAAACAGCAGTAAATGCAACCAATACAAGAGGGTATATGTTTTATTTCCAGGGTATGGTTTTAAATGTGATCTAATTTATTAATACTACTAAAAGTTTGCCAGAGCTCACCAGCCATTCGATTTCTACATTTATTTAAAGTTAGTTTAACTCCACAATGTGAGTTCTTGGTGTAGGAACAACTGACAGGAAACCAGCCAAACAGTAAACTTTTCAGTTCAAACGAGAAATGATAGATCGACTTAACACTAGTTCTACTTTGTCTCCCCCATCCTCCTTCACAGTCGAACTGAAATAACACACAGCCGCTTTCAGAATCTTGGTAGAATAATGAATAATTATCCTGATAGAGTAACTTTCTTCAGTGTTGTAGGGAATGGCATTTTAAAAGAATTTAAAGAAAATATGATGCTAATTTGTAGAAAAAAAAAAATAGGAACACCTGAAAGAACAAACAATGAAAGTAAGTAAAAGGTTAGACTTCACAAGGTTGCCGGTGTGCTAATTATTCTATTACATTGTAATCTTTACATCTTCATAATAAATGTACTGACATATCATCTACAGTACCTTTCAGACAAGTGAATACATTCAGCATCATTATGATGTACTTCCAATAGAATCACTTAAAAAGATCTCTCTCCTATTTAAGAAAATTTCAAGTCTATGTCCCTGCAGCTAAAAGAACAGATTACTAGACTCAGACTAATAAATGATCCATTTACTGCCGGTGAAAATCCATTTAACACTTTTAGGGAATTATCTGGAATCAAATTTTCAAGTTAATTTCTTTACATCAAATCAACATCAACTCATATAAACAACAGAAAAATTTTCCACTGCCTATTTGCTTCAGTAAATTCTCATCCAGACTGATCTACGATGCCAAGCCATATTCTGCCTAGGTAAGGCAAGGCTTACACAGGCACCCCAGGGGACCAACTTTTCTAATACTGTTGCTGTGTTATAGTGGCCAGTCTCTCATATTTCTTCACTATGCCACCGTGTACATCCACAGTACACACTTCAGCAGTTTTGGGGCACGGCATATACCATACCTTTCATCTCTGAGCTGCAGGAATGTGCAATTCCTTACACTAGGGCTGTAAAGTCCTTACAACCACTTAAAGTAAACAAACTCGGGTAGAACTATGGCATTGCCATGACCCCTGCACAGACCTATGGAACTTCTGCTACCATGTGTTTGTGGTATAAACAACCAACTACATCTTGCTTTGGCAGAACAAAGCATCTTCACGTATGCTGGAGCATGTAGATGAGAGAAGCTGATGAGAGCCCAAGTTAAAGAATAACTAAAGAAAAATAAATTTAAAAAGACTTCCCAGAGCCCAACAGTGAGCAGTGACAGAGGCAAGGGTTCTCCACATGTGAAAAGTAGCTTGGTTGACAGAGAGTACCATGCAAAGGGATGCAAGTCAAACCACCAATTTTTTTTCTATTAATTCATCCAACCCATGGCAGGAGACAGAAAAAACAGAGCTAGAAATTAACAGCTGCACACTCAGTAGACCACAGATGACTGTGAAATACACAAGATTGTATCTCCAGCCGTAATTTTTAAAGCAGCAGGTAGTTATTCAAACAAAAACAATGGAGTCCTGTAGACCCCTTTTTTTCAAAACACACAGGAAAAATTTATCAAAACCTTCTCCTCTCTTCATTTAAATCAAGACCATAACAACTGTTGTTATTGCTTTGACCTGATACCTACTGCACAAGTGTCTGCTGCAGGAAGACAGACATCAGTAAGACCCCCTGCCTCTGCCGAGCCCACCAAACCGCACCAACCACACATTCAGCGCTCCAGGACCAAAGCACTGAAGCAGCACAACAACATCTTGGTGATTGAGCTTCTCTGTTTGTGTTGTTTTGATTTGCTTTGGGTTTTTAAGTGTTTTTCCAGTACTTAACTGCTCACAGATGGGATATTTGTGGAGAACATATAAAACGCCCCACAGAGACCCTATAAAACTCCCATAAGCTTTAGTTATGTCAGGAGAAATGCATGCAATGGTTCACTGGTGAGCAGATGCTGATTGCTGTCTGTATGTAGGAAATATTGCTGCATTATCACAGCATCACTGTAGCAAATCTTACAGGAGAGAAAAGTGATTTTGTTTTAAAACAAAGCTGTCTTCACTCACTCACACTCTCACTTTCACATCCAAACACTCACCAACACCAAAATACATAGGTCTGAGCAGTGAGGCTGCAGGGTCAGTGTGCCACTGGCATCCATCCAGGGCCCCCCATGATGATTTGGGAGCCAAGAGGCTCCCAGGATGAGTCCTCCTGTTGGAATGACAACACAGGCAGCTCTGGGTGGGCTTTTTGCAGCCTTCAGCAGCTACCAGTGATCAGTCTTTCCATCCTCAGGGTCATCAGGGCTTAATCAGTGTCCTTTGCCTCTTGACCCAGGTCTCAGGAAAAGCTGCACTGAGACTTGTTCATTTCTATAGCCCCCTTCCTGCAATTTATTCCTCCTGGTGCTTCCACGCCCATACATTCCTAACCAGATCACCTTTGAGACTGCTACTGCAATCCTCTACACATGCAATGGAGGGACTGGACCCCACTGATTTATTCCAGCTACATCTCAGTCCATGGCTAGTACAGGAGACTATAGGAAGATAAAAATAAAAATAAAAAAAAAATAAAGCCTATTCTGGGTGAGCATGCAACAAACAGCCTTTTATAGAATTCTCTTCCTAATCCCTTTGTACTTAGACACCCTAAAGTATAAGGACATATTTTCTGTTTTAATCCCATCTAAGAAAACATTTTCTTGTACTTACCGTTTTTAAGGTCTGGTAATCTTTTTTGCCCTCCAAATCTCATTTTTCGCAGAAGTTTATCACCAGTTACTTATGCCTCATATAAATAAATTAATAAGCCTTTTTTATAAGAAGAGATAGGACTTAACAACATTGTAACGTCCATTATTTTTTTCCAGAAAGATATCAGCCAGGCACAAGAGAGTAGAGATTTCCACAATCCCATGCACACAAAGCTGACTCCTGCTGCATTCACTGGTTGCAGCCTGCTTACTTTGCTGCTTCTGCTTCTCATCTCACATGAGGGGAGTAGAGGGCCAAATGCAGGACAGTGCAGCTTTACATTAAAAGCTTTATCACAATCTGCAAATTTACAATTCCTAACTATATCAGTATTGTAGTTTGCTTGATTCTTTTCCAAGCATTCCTTGATATAATTCAGAATCAGCCTTCCAGCTGAACTGGTTTCTTGTGCAGCTAGCTGATGCATTTATTCATTAGCTCTAGACAAGCCCTAGGCACAGTGACAGCATGAATAATATACAAAGTAAAGCCTAACATGCTCAATAAATACCTTAGTTTATTAAGGAAAGTAAGTAAATTGGGGGGGGGGGTCCCCCCCTTTTTTTTTTAATAAACTTGTACTATCTTGATAGACAGGATAAGCAAGCTCCTTATCT
>NW_010098021.1:11567-24348 GCF_000699245.1 Pterocles gutturalis
TTTTGGCTATAGAACAGCTAAAATATGCAAGACATGGTCTATTTAATCCATAAAACTGCATACACTTCTATTAGTTTAGATTTAGAGAAATAAACTACCTGAATTTTAGTTCTGAGGTTTATTCATTCTCTGTGATCTCCAATAACATTGCTCATAACTCATAAAGGGGCGAGGCAGTCACACAAACCCTGTCGAAACATAATTGGAAGCAACAGCCTGAATTCATTAGTCGTATAAACTTTGAATTTAATACTACAACAGAACATAAGCAGTAACAAGTATTCTTATCAAGCTTAAACATCTCCAACATTTTCAGACAAATATATTTTATGCGTAGTGTGGCTTACCCTCTACAATAGACAGAAGGAATCCTGACCTGTAACACCTTCTCTACCCCCTCCACTGCCTCATAAAGAGCATATCTAACATTTTCCAGCAAAGTTCAGGTTGTATGGTCATTCCAGTAGTACTCACTCGGAGAGTTTAGGGGTAGGGGTTTTTTTTGGCAGTGGGGGGAGGGCTTTCTACTGTACTACCATTTAACACTCATTTAGAGAAAAAAGAAAAAATACCTGTCAGCCTGTTTCATCTTCTCACTGTCTCAACAATAAAAATCAAAATGGACACAATCCTTCACTATAAACTAAAATCCCTGTATCACAGTGTTCCACAAGTTTACTTACCATGAGATCCCATTGGACATAGAAATCACTGGCAAGTAAGTAGTGTTTTTTTCTGAAGTTTACAATGGAAACAGCATACAGTCAATGCACATACTAGCTGAAGAAGCTGGTCACTGAATCATCCATTTCAAAAGATATTTTAATATATTTACGACGGTTTTTAAACATCTGAACATTATATAACCATCTCAGTACGCAGAACGCTTTTTCCCTATAATGCATAATGTATTTTTTCTGACTTTTTACAATATTTGCAGGGTAAATAGCAACACCCACAACTAAACTGAAGCGCCTGAAATCATCAGGCAGTATATACACAGTCACTCCTCCATTAGCTCTCTCTTTCACTTGAACAATGAAAGATTATTTACAGATGCTAAGAAACAGCAGCAGCCACTCTTTATGTACTGGAAATTGGTACCATAAAAAGAAATGTACAACTGCAAACAGAAAAAAGGAAGAGGAAAATACACACAAAACATTGAAGAAACTGGAAAGAATGGAGCAAAGAAAAAACACCCAAACGAACAAAAAATTACTCCACACAACTAAAACAGTCAGTAAGAACAAAATTAAATATATAATTTTACAGTAGATTAAAATGTTTGTTCCTCACGTAGCCTCCTAAGATCTTGTCTGAGCTAATCCAGCACGACTAGTAAACATTTAGTAATGACCTACCAGCCATTACTACCTTTTATTGAAAATTCTTACAACAAACAGTATTTCTTCTGGGATTGTAAAATGGAAAAAAACTTCCCCAAAATCAGATGGGACCATACAGTTTGCTGCCACAACAGCTAAGGCCAGCAATAAGGGCTCTCCATGCCAGGACACACTTGAACAAAAAAAGTTATGCACAGTCCTCCTTTTTTATTCCTGTCTTATGCCCACCACTTAGCTTTTTTTTAAGCAGTAAACTGTCTTTCCTCCTATTAAAACTTGATGCTTTCTTAATGTAACAGTCATCCAGGCTTCTCTGGGGACCTCTTAAGAGGGGAAGGTCTAGGCAGATGTATGTCAAAAGCTTTGGTCACGTCAGAGCTACATGGTCAATGCAGTCACATTTCTTTAACTCCACGTGTTTTCCTTACTACTTTTGTCCTACGTGTACAAAGAGCGAGGGAAATGTGCCTGGGTTCACTGTAGGTAGGAGCATACTCACAGCAGGTCAGATTTACTTTGGGTGTGCCAGAACTGCAGGTTACATGCAGAGACGACTTCCACCACCAGCGAGAACCTGGAATCCCCCAGCCAGCAAAACGCCTCCACCTTACACTTGAGCACCACTTGCAGTGGAACAGGACATGCAAGGGGTAAAGCCGGTCACAGAAACTAGAGTATTTCCAAAACATGGCAGTAATCTTACACACCAGATGGGTAATTCACAGATGAGACCACCAGCTCAGAGAAAAACTCACTTTTTCATGTCCTGAGGAGAGCACAGGGACATACTTGGGGAGGGAAACAAAAGGCATATCCTCCTTAGTTCAAACACACCGCTGTTTTGTTTGCACTGCAATAAAGCTACAAAGAATCCAGTTTATACTGCATATCTATATCCTTCAATGTGACATAAAAAAGGAAATTATTAATATGAGGACACCTTTCACACTAACAGTGAAATACACCTCAGCCAAGAGGCCCAGCAGAGGGCCTGCGCTTCACATAGCCCCTTGTAGAGCCTCTGAAACATTACCAAGTTAGGATTCGTACAATCCATTGAATTTCTGATGAACATATGAAAATGGCATATTTCACACCTAAAGCAGAAACACCTAAGCTCCTCACATCAGCAAAAAGCCCAGCAAGACACAGAAACGCAGACTGGGCCTTTGTTTGCCAGCTCCAGCTAAGGTGCCTGACGCCATTGATGGACCAGGTAACAGGCTCGCTGCTCTGAGGAACATTCACCCTCACAGCCCCTTGCTTCACCTTCTCAAGAAGATTCCAAAAATATCGTAAGAAGTTATTTGCAGCGCAGTTCCTCTGCTTGGCCAAACATTATTTGCTAGAATAAAGCAGGATTTAATTTTTTAGAGTGGGGGAAAATCTGGATCTCAGTGAAACGTCACATTGAAAAGAGAAGCGCAGACTAGAACAATGCTTCAAAAGGATTTTTTCCCCATGCTAAAAAAATCATATAACACATGAAATACAGTGCCTCTGCTATGGAAACAAAACGCTTCGTTTAACTTAGGTTTTCTATTTTATCAAAATTTCTGAAACTCCACATCTCAAAAATCTGCCCCTAAAACAAATTTCCATTCCTTTTCAGCACTTGTGATATTTAAACTTACTAAAATGTAAGTTAATATCTGGTAAAGATCATCTCAATTTAGGAAAGGTTGAAGGTTGAGAATAAGTGGATTTATTTCAAGGTGTACTTGAAAATTTATATTGACATTTGAATGTGAGTTTGTGTGCAGACCAAAATAGCTTGGCTCTGTCACCTAGACACCTGAGAAATCACACGCTTCTAAATAACAGCAGGCAGATGCAGTCATTTCTATTTTCCCAAAATTAGCTGCAGAAGCTTGTTAAAGCCCTGTAGTAACTTGCAACTTCACGTTCTTCCTCAACTTAAAGATAAATATGACACTAAATGAAAGGACAAATTTTAATTTAACATTTAGGAACTAATTTTGACTAATTTTAACTGACTTCTGAACAGTGTCTGAACTGGATGCAAATGACAAATAGTTGGCATTTGTCTGCAAGTGTTGTTCCTGCATCACAGATACGCTCATCTGAGACTGAAAAAATACACTCCATCTCTTCATAAAGTGGAAGCAGCTGCAATGAGAACTGATTTTTGGCAACTTCAGCTCCTGTCTACTTGTAGGTACCAGAAGCAGCCTCAATCACATATTAAAACTAATTAACAAACCCAATAAACTGCACCAGAGCAAATACAAATGCCAGCTTCATCAGGGAGAACAAATGTCTAACTCTTACACTGCATTTACACAGCAATTTTGAAAGTATTTTATGGAAGGCAGTAAGCAGATCTGTCTGTACATCTCAGATCTGTACATGGATCTTTCACCCAATCTTTTTAATCTCATTGCAAATGCAGGTAACCTGGGCTCTGGACATTAGACTACAGTATTAAAACAGAAATAATTATTGCAGGAACATCACATGTCAGCAGAACTCACAGTATTGAAAGTGAGATCCATCTTTATGCTGTGCTGCATAATGGGAGATTTATGCATTTTCTTCCATAACTTCATGCTAAGCAGGAGAACTTTCTGCTTTCATGAGAGGAAAACAGACTGTGATCAAGCCCCCAGAACCGGGGCAGGAAGAGTGAAGCTCTGTAACGGCAACATTACCAGTACAACACATGCCACAGAAACAAATCCTTTTCATGAGACGTTCTTTCCCTCAATAGTTCAGGCACTTCAGAAGAACAGGGTTGAATAGATCCTGGTTCATGAGGGATACAAAACTAAATATCTTCTTCAGAGAGTCCGAAATAGATCACATCTTGAAATATCTGAAGATTATGATTTTCAGTCAATCAGGACAGAGCACTTCCACACTAAACATGAGGAAGCCACTGTACAGTGAGGCGTCCACTAACACCAGCAAAAATCCTTCTGAAACTTTTGCTTTTGTACCCTTCCTCCCACTGAGGAGGCAAATATGCTGCAAGAAAAAGCCATGACATGCCATCAGGACATGGATGCAACACATCTTGAAACTTAAGCTGGAAAAGGAAAACTTTTTCTAAACCATCAGGAGCAGCTGGCAATCTCATACAGAAGAGAACACAGAGCCCATCATGCTGCACACAGCAGCAACAACTGGAGTTTCTACAAGGAGAGAAAAAAGGCTGCACCCTTTCTCAGTAATGAACTTGAGAAGAACAGCAACTAGTTTTCCTTTCCCATGGACCAGCAACAGCACACATACCCTCACTACTTAAAAAAGCAACATCCATAGGAATGTTTAAATCAAGCAAATGTGGGTCATTTGCAGGACTAGCTTTTTGTTCACTCAAGCCCTACTAGGTTTGGGTTTATCGCTAGCACCACCACCAGAAGCAGTCATTATGGTAGGAATCAGAAAAAACACTTCTACTGATCAGACTACACAGCACAAAGAGGTTCCTAAATTTATATTTTACTTCGCTAATTATCAAGAGGTAGGGCTTCCCAAAGCAAGCCAAGCAGCCCGACAGCTTTCCTGTTCCAAATTATTCCTAAATAATAATAATAATAATAAATCCTACTACATCATATAATAGCAAACCTAAGCTTCCTAATGTAAAGTGCTGTAATGCTGTCCCAAGTCAGCAGACGGAAAGCTGAATTAATCTCCACTGTTACACACAGGCTTGTTAAACCACAGCAGAGTGAAAACAAAAAGACCATGTTATTATCACTCCGTGTTGCCACTGAGAGCCCAGTGGGGAGCCACGACACCTCACATGAACCACGCTTATTTCACAGCATTGCTGTTGGCAAGACCCCGTGAAGAGCATCCGAAACAAACGGTGCAGTTATTCATGAACTAAATGGATGCCAGAAATGCCACATAGAGGATAAAGGGATAGCAAAAGAAATTTGCACCTCTCTTTTCCTCTAGTAGGTGGAAGAGGCAGATCTGTTACTCTCCATCCTGATGTCTGCATCGGCACGGAGGTTTTGGCCAAACTTGAGAAATGGCTTTGGCTCTCAAATCCAGTGTGAAATTGGGCTTGAAAGCACAGAAAAGAGAGAAGGGCACTAAGGACCTTTCCTGCACTTCCACGGATCAATATGTGTATCCTCCAAACACCGAAAACCAGAAGCGGCATAAAATAGAGCAAAGCCATTTTACAGGAGATACCTTTACAGCATACACATAGCGAAGAGACTTTCTATAACAATGACCTAGACAGATATCAAACTAGCAGGTGTTTAGCTTACATCTGGGAGACAGACAAAGCACTATTAATCTCAAAGCAAAATAATGCAGCATGATAATGTGACATCTGGCCATGCACAACAAACACTGTAAAACATTTATTCTTCCCTATTTCCTAAGTAAGCAATGAACCTTTCAATTATCCACATCAAAACCAGTTTCAAAAGATGACAATGAAAGCATTCGAAACATCTGTGATCTGGGAGAGACTGTATTTGATGCTTGGTGAAAAAGGATGCTAGTGCTTGTGGATCTGATTCTGTCCATGTTTATCAAGTTTCCCCCTTGAAGTCAATGGCTATCTGTGCACAGGAGAGAGCACATTTGTACAAGCAGGATTCTAGAAGTGAAAATATAAAGTTCTATCAACGTCATTTCAAATCAAGTTTGAATCTGTGTTCTTTTGTTTTCTTCTTGAGAATTTCTGTAGCCTTTTTGTGAGTTATCTCCCTGTTCTTAATCCATTAAAGATGAGATGGTCTTAACATGTCTTTAAAAAAAAAAAAGTAATCATAAGATGAAATGACTCTTTGCAACTGCACACAGCAAGTGCCTATGTGGAATTAGGTGTCTTTGGGCACCAAGAACATAAGCATTCATTAACCTGAAGACAGCAGCAGTCTTGCTCAGACTAGCTAAAGGAAAAATCAAAACCAAACAAAACAAACCCCACACAAAAAACACTCAAACCCCCCACCCTAATAAAGCTAAAATGCCTTTCTGAACTAGTCTGAACTCCACTAATAGCAAAACACGTTATATTAATGGGTGTTTATTTAGAACTAACAATTGGGTTATTTAAACAGCCTTGAACAGAATTCAAATTACTTTTTATAGTGTATAATTTGCTTCTTGCTAACCTTTCTACTATATATCTGAATGGTGACAAAATACTGCTTAATGTTGGAGCAAGTCCAGAGGAGAGCCCAAAAATGACCAGAGGGCTGGAGCACTTCCCCTGTGAGGACAGGCTGAGAGAGTTGGGGTTGTTCAGCCTGGAGAAGGGAAGGCTCTGAGGAGACCGTATAGCAGCCTTCCAGTACTTCAAGGGGGCTACAGGAAAGCCAGAGAGTGACTTTTTACAAGGGCAAGTACTGATATGACAAGGGATAATGGTTTTAAGCTGCAAGAGAGTAGATTTAGATTAGATATTAGGAGGAAGTGTTTTACTGTGAGGGTGGTGAGGCAGTGGCCCAGATTGCCCAGAGAAGCTGTGGATGCCCCATCCCTGGAGGGGTTCAAGGCCAGGCTGGATGAGGCTTTGGGCAACCTGGGCTAGTGGGAGGTGTCCCTGCCTCACGGCAGGGGGGCTTGAAACTAGATAATCTTCAAGGTCCCTTCCAATCCAAACCATGCTATGATTCCATGTTTTCCATAAGTCAATATATTTTAGCAGTTTCAAAAAAAACCAAACCAAAGCAAAACAATAACAAAAAACCCCAAACCAAAACAAACAGAAAAAAACCACCACAAACAAAACTACCCCCTTCTCCCCTCCCCCCCCCCAAAAAAAAACACCTCACACCCTCACAATGGTGTTTTTGGAAGATGCATATTTTATTTGTATGAAATTGTTAGACGTACCATTTCACCCTGAGGTAAAGATAAGTTTTATAACACTAGCAGTTAATCACTACGTCTACTACTAATCACTACTCCTCTGTTAGAGTGAATTTTAATAGATTTACCATAAGGAAGGATGCAAAAAGCAAACTGTCAGCAAACTGCACTGAATTGTGTCCTGATTACTTCAGCTTGGGGATGTTTCAAGACCCCTTACATAATGCTCCTTTATTTCACCTGACATTGCAATTGCTCTTTCAAGCATGATTTGTATAAATTGAGAAAGCATCTTCAGTTCTCCTTTCTGAAAGCCTTATCTTCAACAGAGCAGTTTCCCCTCCCTGGAGTGACAGTTCTAGTCCCAGACCGTGGTACAAAGTGGGTCCTTGCACCTTTCAGAAGACACAACTCAACCAGAGCACAGAGCCCAACAGCAGCATAAAAAACACCTCTCTCTTGACAAAGCCCAAACCGGCTCAAGGAAAGCTACAAACCCTTTAAATTACTTCATGATTTATCCACTGCTTAAGAGAAAAGCTTTGATGCTTTAGCCAAAGCTCTCAGAGAATAGTGTAAGAGGCAACAGAGAGAACAAGAGCTTGACTTTTGGACTAGCAGGTAAGCTGCTCAAGGCCCACCAACACAGAGCCCTTCAGAAAACAGTGGAAACTAAAACTTTGAGACTTCACTTCTGCCTGGAGCAAGCAGGAGACCACAGTCATAGATTCTTCCAAATTTTCTGAAACAAATATTTGGGTGCATATATTACAAGCCCCCCCCCCCCAAAAAAAAAAAAAAAATCCACAAAGACTGTTTTAAGAGGCCAACAGCTTGACAGTCCAAATAGAGTGATTACAGGACCATGTTAGCATCCCCTGAAAAAAAGGATCCTACCAAAACAAAGCACTTGAGTAACCCAAATACAAGTGAAGGCAATGTCACATCTCCCCAGGCAAATACGGAGCACTCACGCACCAAAACACTGTTTGCAACATAGTGGTAGTAGTCCAGAGTGAAAATTGACTCAGAACTTTATTCTTGTGATAAATACCCCAATGTACTTTTTAAAACCCCAGAAGCAGTACTGCCTTTAAGCCAGACTTCTAATTAGCCACACACAATTGAAGTATGCAGCTGTTAAAATACTGAGTATAAAAATAAGCACAGGAATAATTTTCTACTCACACGTGCATTTCTCTCTCCATGAGATACTGTATTGCTGAACTCCTGTTTCACTGCATAGTTGTCACTACTGTATTTGAGGGATAAATACTGAAGCCTCATTGTTATCTCACCCATTTCAATTTACAAGTGTAAATTATTAAAAAACACCAAAAAGTGACAGCTTTGGTCATTACACTCTTACAAGAACCACCTTGTTCTAAACTACGTTTCATCATATAACAAATCATTTCTGCAACACTTAAGGGTGCTTAGGTTACATCAGTCATTACTCTTCAGAGAAAACATAATCACCAATTGCCAAAATATTTTGGAGAAAACTGGGATTCAAAAGTCTAACCAGTGCAGTCTTGGAATGAGCTAGACACAGGCACTCAAAGGGCCCACTCATTTCCTTTATTTAGGAATTAATAAAATGCAACAGTACAAGTTAAAAAACTATGTTGTTTGACAAGCTCCTGATTATTCATAATGGGTACTATAATTTCCAAAGAAATATTTGTAACCACTGAAATTTTACTAAATTCCCCCCAAATGTTTCCTTTGACAAGGTATTTACTAAAGTAAATCACAAGAAGTTACCTTGTCAAAGGAAACATTTGGGGGGAATTTAGCAAAATTAATGTGCCTCCACCTTAAGTGCAATAAGACACTATAAACACTGTATGTACATTTTATTACACTATAAACATCTTACTGTTATATTACTAATTAATATACTATACTTAAAAAAATAAAAAGTAGTATAAATTGAGTTCACTACTACATTCATAATTCAAGTTCTTAAATTTCAATCCCAACGTCAAAACTCTTTAAAAAAAAAACTACAAAAAAACACCAAACACAAAAACCTCACAAGTATTTCCCATACACACACCAGAGTTTATAATTCCAGGACCTTCTTTAGATTCTTCTTACACACACACAGGTGAATTACATCATGATGCAGTTATGTGATGGTAGGACCAGGTGTTTTAAGTACCCCATCCCCTGCCAATAAAAAATAAAAAAGTAACAAGACTCACTCTTGACAAACAAGAAAATAATCACATCTGGATAAACACTGGGAAATGGACTAAAAGGTAGATACAAAATATTACCTATTAATCAGTACTACCAAGAGTAGAATGTCAGGATGTAAGGATTTAACACTAGACTGGTATAGCAGAAATTCATGATAAAGAGAGAGCTATCACTTTTTATTACTAATAAATCTATCTCTGTGCATCAAGATTGACACAAATAACCCTAAATATAATTCTCTGTCCTCAAGAAACAAAAATCCAATGGTACACTATATGAGACACATCAAGGCTTGGAAAAGAGAAACCTTAAAACCCAAGAAAGGAGGTTTAACTTGTAGGTGTCTATCTAGGTTGTTAAAAAAACAAAAGCACTCACTAGTCTGTAACAGATGGATTTTATTACAGTTGTTTGTAGTTTTCACCACAATCTTAGGAAGTGAGCTTTATTTCTTGGGTGATGGATTTAGAGCAGAACAAACTAGAAATATCAATCCTTTTTTTTTTCCCCTCTTTAAAACATAAACAAACACTCTCTCCCTTTTCATAACATGGTTAAGATATTTAAAATTAATGAGGTTTAATTAGCACACCTGAGAAGCCTAAATTAAGTTTCAGAAGTGCCAGTAAGACAAGCAGTCATAGCTGCAGAAGAGATATGCTTACTCTTAAATTGCATAAACCAAGTATCACCACACTTCAAGGCTCTCTGAAACCTGCTTTCTACACAGTTGTCCACGCCTATTCTGCACTGATGCATGGAAGAGCTTAAGCTTCACAACACTAGTTGTTTATATTATTATTAAGAAATTACGTGGCATGTATTGTTTTAAGTATCTGGATATTCAGGTACTGACAAGTATCAAAACACTTACTAAGCCTGTATCAGTTGTAGAGTCAGGTTTAGGAACAAGTTCTGAAGTTATCGTGACAGGAAAGCATTATATAGAGTAATCCTTATCCTAAGGTACAGAGGTGCTTATGCCAGTATCTGAACAGAATGGCATCATTTTAAGGCTATCTCACTAACAAGTAGTTAAATTATTTTAGAAAGTCATCACAAACATGATGGAAAAAACACATAATTTGACAACAAGCTCTGTTTTCCAGTGTTCTTCAGTCTTATTTGGTGACATCATACACACACTATGAAGAAATTCACCTCTGTAGCTTAGTGAACAACTGTAGCAGAGACAAAACTAACTTGAGCTTCAGCAAATTTTGTTACCAGTTACATTTCTTTCATTTTCTTTCTAAAAAAATCCTCTTACTCCATTCATTATGTAATAAGTCAGCCAAAATTTGGAACAGACATTTATGACCATTAGAATTCTAAGACAGATGTCAAAAGAAATTGACAAACAAACAAAAGACCAAAACCCGGTATCATCAAAAGCATACTTCCAGTGCCTTTTACTGTATATTAACAAGGATCCTTTTTAAACCAAACTCTCCTTTATACTCGTAAAAAAGTGGAAAGAAGTAAAAACACAGAAATAACCACAAAAGGCAATCAAATCCTATGATCTATTTCAAGGAATATTTAGACAGCAAGATGGAATTGTGATAGTTCATTAATTTCAGATGGAGAAAGAACCAGGTCCTTAGGACTTTGAACTTGGTAAGATTCTTACATTCCAGCATCATGAAATGAAAAAAAAAAAAAAAAAAAAAATCAACCAAGTTAACTGTACCTATAAATATATGACTATCTTTGAATCATCCCAGAACCACTAGTAATATAAGTAATACCATCAGTAATGTAAACAGTGGCATTACCATTGGTAATGTAAGTAGAAATAAATGAGCTTCAAGTTTTTTTCAAAAGGAAGGACAGAATATACTACCAGTACACTAAACACTAGTGAGTGTACTGAGAACAATTTAAATAATAACCTCTGAAATACAGTAGTTGAGTAATGAATTCATTAGGCCAGAAAATACTATCATTTGATCTGATATTCACAATAGAATAGTTTACCTATCTGACTATTTATGTACTTTAAATATATATAGCCTTCAATAAATACATTAAGACTACTGTAATTTGATACTTTTATTTCCATGATGAACTACAACCAGTATTCAAAGTCTAAATTAATTTCTAAAATCAATTTGTTTAATATTAGCCACCAACTCCAACTCTCATTGTTTTATTTGCCACAAAATTAAAATGCCCTCTAACAGAAATCACTTCCCTCTGGGGTACTAGCAGACTGCAATCAATTTACCTCCCTTCAGCTGGCAAAAGAAGACAGCTTAAGCTTCTTTATCATCTTCTGCAGGTGTGTTTTCTAGACCATGATTCACTCTAGTAAGACCGTTCTTAATACACTTGCAGTGTCTCAGCTGATTGCACTGAAGGGTAAGGATCCTTAAACTCAATTTTTTTGAGATCATTCAACGAATTTTTAATCCAATGCATACCATGTGATTTTGTTTGGGATAGATTCATCCTTCCTCCCTTTTTCTTAATCCTCAAGTTTTGCTCTTTCCTAGAAATGGCATCATCATGACTAGCTTCATAAACAAAACTATCTTAAATTTTTGGTAAAACCAATTGATTCAATCAGTTATATCCATTAGTCTTGCCATATTAAGAAGTCTGTATTTTACTGGGACAACCTTTTCTCTCTACCTAGCCTTTTCTCACCATTTTCACCATGTTTCCCCAGCACTCTGTTCAAAATGAGTACCTCCAGTTAAGAATACATGCTGATTTTTTTTAAGACAAGTTTTTTTCAGGTGCTTAATTTTGCTATGTTCTTAAAGTCCTCTTTAGGCAAGTCATGTAATTAATGTATATGCAGTACAGTTTCTGTAGACTAAATATTGATCTTGATCATGAACCACTATAAATGCTCTGATAATACACATAAATTATCAAATTCATTAGAAGATTATAAAATGTGGGGCAAATCCCACTAGTTTCACCAATGTAAATAGTCCCACTGATGTCAACAGAATTTTGAAAGTAAATAAGAACATGATTTGATTGTGTTGACCAGAATACAAAGATTCTCACTCCTTGAGGGATGGCGGAAATGGTCCTTGCTCATATACAAAACCCCCAACAACCATATCTTATAGCAGAAGCTTTGAAAAAGCTAGAAAACCCCTAAGAACCCTCTTCCCCAATGTTACATCTGTGTTGATGACTCTTCAGCACTAGGTGCAGCTGACTGGCAGTGACTCTATTTGATATATAGTCCGTCTGGCAATACTTTGTCATGCTGTACACGTTTAACTGCTAAGTGTTTCTTAAAAAAAATCTGGTCTAACTTCTCTTAAAGTGTGCTTACATGTGAAGATGTCAATTTGGAGTAGCTATTTAGAGAACCTGCTCCTGGAGCTTCTACCCTGTACCCGTCTCCGCTACTGAACACCTTCCCTCACTCCCTCCCTTTTTTCACA
>NW_010098022.1:0-16938 GCF_000699245.1 Pterocles gutturalis
TAAAACTTTCACTAGTATTTTGTTAAATTTTCAGTCATCGTGGTGTGTCTCATCAGAGGATATGTTAGGTCTCTTGGGGTGTTATTAATGAAGCTCATCAGGCAGAATATACTGGAGTTTTAAACAACCTCTGCTCACAGAGCTGCCTGTTACATTTTTGTTATTATTTCTCTACAGATCAATATGTTATGTTCTCTCATTTTCACGAGACAGCTAATAAAGCAAGCAGTTGGCCTTGGGTTAGCCCCGTGGCAAAACAGTGCTGTGAAAAAGCCTCACTCACAGGCAACCCACCCCATTCTGCCGTGCTGCCTGAAGAGCACAGCCATCCTGCCGAGCAGTCGGGGTCTGCACGGGTACCCGCTACAGCGAGAACAGGCCCTGGAAACCCTGCAGCCACCCCTCCGCCCCCAGCAAGGCTGCCTGGCCCTGCGCGTACCTCTGGTCTCAGACTGCGTGATGCCGCTCGGCGTATACACGTGTTCCCTGGTCTAGTCCGATAAGGGTTTGGTTTTGTTCCACTGTAAATCTCCTTTGGACAATGCATAAACAGGCTGTATGAAAACAATCTGTCTTGCTTTAGCCTGCATGTATAAAAGCAAGAGCCACTGGCAGCCAATTAAATGGGCTGTAAACGACCTGGGAAGAATGAAAGAAGAGGGCAGCTGTCTTCTGCAGGGAAAACAAAAAGCAAGTACTTCAGAGTGGAGGTCTTAGATGGCTACCAGTTCCCAGCTCCCTGTTCTCTGCCTGCTCCCTCTCGTTTTCAGGTGTGTTTTGTGTCTTACCCTAACTGCTTGAACATCTGGAGCTTCAAATACTGGCAGACTTGGAGGGCTGTCACCCACTTCATTAGGTCTAATTTATTAATGGGAAAGTACCCAAAGGCTTGATCCAAAGCTTCTTGTGTTCAACGGAAGGCTCTGAATGTGGCTTTAAGCAATTGTAGGCTATCTATACTAAAAACTGAATTAAAAAAAACTGAAATGGCTTTTGCTACTGCTATACCAGTCACATAGAAGCAGATCATCTTTCACGGTGCTGTCAGGTAAAGTCAAACCGCTTCTCTGGGAGATTAGGGGTTGATTAAAGTCCTTGCACTCAGGGAGATATATGTATCTGTATTAATCTTGGAATTATTTGTCAAACACCCAAGATCTCCACTCTGATTTGTGAAATATATTTTGAAAGTCACCGCTTAAAATGAGTCAAGATTTTTAAAATTATTTTTATGTTTTTAAAGGAAATGCACAAGCTGCTTCTTTGCCCGCAAACCAAGCACTGTGATTTTTAACACAGCACTCTTTTTGCTTTGGAATTGCACTTAAGGTGTGTTGCTGATTGTAGAGAATGCAGCTGGGAAACTAGAAAGTAGGAGTTAATACACCTTCAGATGAGTCCATAAAACATAGTCACTGCTTCAAACCAGACCCAAGGCCAGGTAGCACTGACAGCTCCTGCTGTCCCAGTCAAGAAAGTCAGGACAAGCCAGAAAGCTTCTACAGCTTTTCCCACTACAGCAAATCAGTTGATCCTGTTTGGAAGAGTGTTTCAAAAGCAACTCTGGATTGCATCAGAAGCGCCAAAATTTGACTTGCCATGCCTTGAGTCTGGTATTCAGAAGATGCTCCACGTGCCATTCCCCAGATCCCCTCGGGATTCTGCCAAATGTGCCTTGGACTCTGGAGCAATGACTGTGCTTTGCATTGCACGGGGCAGCAAAGGCGACAGGAGGAATACAGCAGCGTATCTCTGTGCAAATGGGTATTTCAGCCTAACAACTACCTCGCTGTAATGTGGCTATTAACCAGAACTGAAAAATTACGGAATCACAGAGGACAGAACTGGACCAGACTTCTGTAAGCCCTTGTTAGCAATGAAGGTTGCGTTTAATTTAGCCATACCTTCTAAGATGAGATAAAGAAACATGCTACAATTATTTTTTACAACTTCTTGTCATGCCTGATGGCAGTCAGTCTTGCTCACATATAAGAGAAAAACATTCTGGATAATCTGTCTGCAGTTCAGTAAATAAATTGTGATACGCACCCTCATTTGAGTTATCAAAATTGTCTGGTTTAGCAAACCCTAGCAGAATAATCAATAATTCACACCCTGAGAGTGATGGGAAGAAGCAAAAAATGAGATAACAGATCGTAGCAGAGCATCAGGACCTGCAGGATGTCGACTAACTTGCTGGGATAAGGATGTACTGGCCTTTTGCCTTTGGAAAATTAGGGCTCATTGGCAAGGCAGGAAACATTTTGGCGGAAATGCCTGAACTAGGGAAAATCACAGTGCCCAGCTCAGCACAGCTTTCAGTCTGGTCAGAAAAAGCCCGAGATCTGGAGCATTTAATGGTGATTAGGGTTCACCCAGGCTCAAATCCAGTCCTGTGTAGGAATGAAGACACTGTGAGCCTTTCATAAAGGACAAATTACATTGCAGATGAGAGCTGTAGGCCTGGAAGCACCAACACAGGGGGATCCAGCTGGAAGAAGAAGAATTTATGCAGCTTTCTCATTGGCCACAACAGTCCCATTTTCACCTTGGCTTGGTTGGGGCTACCTGGGCTTCCACCTTGCTGAATAAATTAGTACAGCTCTCTTCAACAAGCAAGTGAAGAAGGCTATCATTAACACCATCTCTAATTCCTGCCTGTTAGATGTTTACATGTCTGCTGGGAACTAATGCTGGGAGGATACAGGCTCAGGTTGGTTTTGGAGACACTACTGAAGACTGTTTAATGAGGAGGGCGGGGGAAAGTTGGAGTGGTTTGCTTTCCATTTTGTCTCCTAAATCACAAGTCAGAGGAAGTTGGAAAACAATTACCTTTAACATCTCATCTAAAATTCCATATTGACTAATAGCCCGTATAACCTCCTAGCCAAATTCTGTCAGATGCTGAGACCCTGCAACTCAAGCAGAAGTGATTTGGAGCATAGACACGGAAGAACTGATATTTATGATCTTGCTTTAAGGTTCCCAGCAGGGCTGAACGTGGCCTGCTGTCTGTGACTGTCCAACTGTAAACCAAATGAGAGCCTGAGGAACAGTAAGGAAAAAGCCAATTAGTTGATGCACCAGATAATGGATTCCCTAGAAATAACTGTTGAGATCAGTTTTCCTTAAAGGAAAAAAAAATAGGGAAAAACACTGCTAATTTCATCAGGGACTAAGTTTAAAAAAATGCATGTGCAGAGTCTTCAAGATAAAATAAGACTGAGCAGCAACCCTGATGTAAAGAGAAAGGGTGAAGATGCGCAATTGCAAGCAGCTGGGAGCCCAGCCGGTGTTTGGGGGAAGCTGATGGAGCCCCAGGCTGCCCATCGTCTCTGGTCCATCTGCACCTGCCCACAGGGAGCTCAGAGCCTGCAGACCTTTCTGTCTTGCTGAGACAGATCGAAGTCATCAAAGCGCTTAGCTCTCGTGCATTAGCCACATTTAACCAGGCTGATTTCCCTGAAATTACCTAATCCTTTCTGAGTATAGTGTTTTAAATTATTGAATTGTGCTATGTTTATGTATTATTTACTCAGATTAGCTACACTGTGTGGTTACGCATCTTGTGCTTTCTAGGAGAGGGACTGATAGCTGCTACAGAAAACAAGGAATTTTCACAAGACATTGATAAATGAATAAAACACCAGCAAATGCACTTGTCCTCGGGTTTAAAAGGCTTGAAAAAGCAGACATGTTTCATACTTGATCAGTTTGAACTGCAGCAGCTGTTTGCAATGAAGGGTAGCCACTGGTGGGGCAGTTTTACAGAACTGTGGGGGCAGAGGGGCATCCTTCCAACCCTTCTACACCAAGTGAAAAGCTGATCTGTCAAGACTAAAGGCCCTTGGCAGGCAAATTTGGTGCCAGAAATACAGCTACATTAAAGATTCTGCAGTGAGTTGCTGCAGGGTGGCCCAAATGCGAAGCCCTGAATGTGAACCTCAGCCTCTCTCAGAGACACAGTGCATGGCAGCCACCTGGATGTCATTCCCATGTTATTGCAGGTGGCTGCATGGACCTGCAGTGAACGGTGCAGTCAGACCGCAGCCCACGAACCAGCGGCAGTTTACAGGCATAAACAGCAGTTGCAGGAGCAGCTGGGAGCATGGCTTGCGTTAGCAGCCTCCTGCCCAAGCAATTACCTTTCAGCTTCTCCCTTTCCTATATGCACAGGGAGTTTAACCTTCCTCCAAGACCTTTATCGAAACAGCACAGTCTTAGGCAGCGCAGGCGAGTGCCTGGCACAAAGCAGCCCTGAAGTCAGCTGGAGCTATGATGGTAGAAAAACACAGAATCAAACACAACTTCACTATCCACCTCACAGTGAAAATTTAAAAAAGAAAAACACCATTAATTTCTGCAATTTTCCTATGGTTTTCACTGCCATCATAAAATGGCATCTTAAAAATGGTCTGGATTTATTTAGCCAGCAGAAGGCATCCAAGACAAACTGGAGTGCCACAAGCTGATTAGCTCCAGAGACAGAGATTTCTGCAGCACACAGGTCTGCCTTCAGTCACTTAGGCTAATGAGCTTAACTAATAATGCAGTAACTAGATTGCTGGCAAAACAGAAATAGTCCTACAATAATATCTAATAAAAACAATGTCTAAAAACATTTTGAAAAATTATGCTGCTTAACAATATTCATTAATTTTTGCAAGCAATTAAAGAGAAACTACTGTAATTTATCACAAATCTTTCCAATTAAGAAATCATCCATAATTTGTGGGCTGAATTCCCCCAGAGCAAATAGATACTAAGTCTATAGGATGCTTATTATCTATTGATGATAAATAACTTGCTCTTTTTCTGCTAAACTGACTTTGACTTTGGGTTTTGCCTTGCATTTACAATCTCCTCCGTTGCACCAGCATCAGTTCAGAGAACTATTGCTGTGGTATTACACTGGGACTCTGCCCAGCACACACCTCCAGGCACTAAACACGGGAAACATCTTAACTTCCCACAGTTACCGCAGCAATCTTACACCCATTAAACCTTTCTGATATCCATTGTGTTTACAGAGTGTTACAAATCAAATGAGTTGCAAGGATTTCACCAGAGTTTTTAGCATGCAATGGCAACTACACTTTGGATACAGGTAAAAGGCCTTTGCTGAAGGGATGTCACAAGCTATTCTGACTGGATTTATACTCTCAGACTATTAGTGACGTTGAGATACAAGAAGTGGGAGTTCCCTGTGCTGGGTGCTGTATGAATGTACGGGCAAGTGGAATTTCAAGGCAATATGCTGTGATTTAGTCACATGCAATTAAATTCTTTGATATTTGCTAGGTAGCTACATTCCTGTACACTACTTTGGAAAATTAATATAGTGAGGTGTTTCCCTCCCCCATGTTAACTACTGTATGCAACAAGGTTAATTCAAGATGCCCCTTTGCTCTCTTCATCACTACAGTCAGCAGCAGCTCTGCAAATGATTAATGGCCGCCTGTCACACACGTGGTCAGCAGGGAACAGGAGGTCCACGGGCACATCTGGTAGCACCATCACCTCAGCTGGTCCAGCCCTGGGCAGCTCCCACGCTGCTCCCATGGAGCGGGTCCCAGCTTGCCATCGGTGCACCACGGGGCTGGGACACCTCTGCCTGAGCTGGCACCTGCAAGGGCAGCAAAGTCAGCACTGCCTTCCCCAAGTGGCCAGAAGGTACTCTGTTTATCAGTGGCTTTATTTGGGTGTACACATTTTGAACTAACTTCATTATCATTCCCTCCCTGGGAAGGGGGTGCAGAGACAGACCTCTGCAACAAGACTCGGTGTTAATGCCGCCTTCAGCTGCGTGGCCAGGTGCACGGCAAGGACAGAAGGACAGCAGGAGCGGCTCCTTGCTCGAGCCTTGCTGACTCCTTGCCCATCTGCTACTGACATGAAAGTGGGTGTGAAGTCTGAGTTGCCTGTTTTCAGCTGCAAGAAGTGCGTCAGTACAGAGGAATCAATGTCACCAGTGGGGAAGGAGACACTATCTAGACAGCTCTGCAATGCACAGGAAACCTAATTATATGCAGCCTCCTTGCAAATGTCTTGCTTATAATTGATATTTTATTGTTTACTTTGGAGACTTGCGTTTATCAATGACACTTTGCTGCACAAAACAGCTGGAATGCTTCTACCTTCTTTTCCAAATCCTGGGGCGAATTGTGGTGATAAATGAGACCTAGAAAGGGATGATTTATGGCTCCGTTGCCTCAAGGTGCACTGCAGATCCTTTTGTACAAATTAAACTCTGTTTAAAAAGTCCTTAAATTTTTCAGGGTGACCTCTATTCTTCCCTGTCACAATTCTCATTACAAATCACTGAAACTCTCTCTTCCTTTTTAAAATGTTATTTTAACTAAGTGTTTCATCTTCCCATTTATTTTCCCTTCAAAGTTGCATTGGACCTGAACCACTATCAGCTCAAAGTGGACGGACAATGTCTGGTCAACAAAAACTTTACTTCTAAAGAGGACAAGGCTGGACTCCTCGTAGTAAGCACATCACCAGAGATATTGCATAGGCATGGTGATGGACTGCATCTCACTAATCCCTTGTTTGCAAAAGCTGCCAGTTAAAATCACAGCTGGACTCACATTGAATCTGATTTGCTGACTTGCCAGAATGCAGCATCTCTGATACCTGTGGTAAGAAAACTAACAGTTGTACTGCAGAGATCATCTGTGCTTTACATGCTGTTAGCAGGCGTTTAGCAGCTGGAGTTGTAACTGGAGGCAGGGCTAGCAGCTAGCCCTCAATCCTGCTTTAATTCAGGCATTCATTTCCCATTTGACTTTGGCAAGATGAGGGAATGACAAAGCCCTCGGGTTTCCCATCTGTATGGTTACCTTCTCGTCTCGGCTAGGTAATGTTTCTAAGCTGCCTTGAAATTTCCATGTCGGATGTGCCACATAGTACAAAGTATTTGTATTTGTGCATTAGAAGATCTATTAGCAAAGGCAAACCAATCTCTGCAACCATATAAAGCTTTGCAAGCCAGCCTTCTAGCACTACACTTGGGCTGAGAAGCCCTTCAGACTCTTGCAAGTGGGAGCTAGCCAGGTGACGGGAACAGCAGTTTTCAATGAGTAGAACCGAGTCTGTTCTGCTTTCAGGATCGGGCACTCTGCACTGACCCCAGCCACAGGTGAGATGTTCACATGGCCATGAGGGCCCAGAGGTACATTAATTTTTAGGAAGATGCATTGCATAAACAGGCTGTGAACAATTCCCAACATAGTCATTGTCATAAATGACTGTCCTACTTTTCTCTGCAGAGCTTCCCTCTGTCACCTGGATGGCTTCCCACAGACTGTGGCGACCAGATTCTTGTTCCATGCTCTGAATGGTATTTCATTAGTCGTGGTGTGCAGATGGTATAAAGGATGTACTGCTAAACAAGGACTTGTCACAACATGTCCCGATGTGCTACCCCGCTCCCCTACACCAAAACGTGCACTCTGCCCACACTCCGTTACTGGGAGGTATTTCTATTCCTACCCATCATAAGGGGGTTGCTTCCCCAGCTGTTGATCTGACATCTGAGTCCCACAGCAGCCTCCGTCTAAATGGTCTGTTGGTCTGGGATTGCACATAATGAGTCTGCAGAAACTTTGAGACTGTTAGGAAGTGTTGTTACATCTCTCATGAGTGGACCACGTGGTGCTACACAACAGGGACCCTGATGAACCCTTGTGGGATGCTTCAGAACAAGAGGTTGGAAAAGAGATGAACAAGAAACAAGGCTTTTGAGGCCACCAGTTCCCCAGTCCCTGCACAAGGCTGAAGAAGACAAACAGGGCTTTGGCTGATGGCATTCATACAAGCGCTGTGCATGTAATACAAAGCTGGCAGCAGCTGGCCTTGCAAACGCAGGACCTCTTGCCGTGGTACGTTACAGGAAGGGGAAAATGAAGGCTATCAAGGAACTGTTTTCATGGTGAAATCAGTAACCACCTGGTCAGCAGGACTTGTACACAAAGCAAGGATGAAGCCGAAGGAAGATGTAATGCTTGTTTTAAAGGAAGATGCACAAGACTTGGCTATTGCAAACATAAAGGATGCTCAATGAGGTCAGGACTTGGCTTATGGCAAAAAAAGTGATGGTTCTAGACAAAGATATGCAAAACGCAGGGAATCTCAGTTAATGAGAGCTAGACACTCTGTACTGAGATACAAAACTGGGACACTGGCTAACTAGAACAAGCATATACAGCACATGGCATGGGAACTACAAGCTTTGGGACGAACTCAGAAGAGTACTCTCGTACACCTGAGATATACACATAACACACTGAAAACAGGTTTTGAGGTAGATAGAGGAATGAGTTGTTCAAGAATCACTGAGGTTAATGTCTATATACAGTTGTCCTAGCACCATATGCTTTGTTTTTCTCACATAAAATGTATTCGATTTCTTTCCCATAAGCATGGGTTATTACCATTGAGTAGCAGAAGTAAAGAACCTGTTTTTAATTTAAATCCAAAGCAAGCCCATTAGCAGGTGTTTAGTAGGACACTGGTGAATTATGGGCAGCAATAGTGCATAACTATGCCACGAAGTGTTGTGGGACTCTTTCTGAAGACAAGGTGTTGAACTGTGATATACCCCTTGTATTAGAGTAATAACATTATCAGAAAAGATAGATGTGAAGCACTCGGATGCAATAGTCAAATTTTCATCTAATTTCCACTGGGTACCCATGATGCGAGTCATCAGAAGAGCTGCAGGCCTACGTTCAGCAAGGGAATATTCCGTCGCAGCTCTGTAGATGCCGCTCAGGAGAGAGAATCCTCTAACCTGAAGGAAAGGCATCCCTCTTTACATGGTACCATTCTTGTGCCCTTCTCAGACTAGAAAGCAGAAGAGACAAACAAGCAAATGATGAAGCTGTTAAGTGGATAATAGATGGCATAAATCATACAGTGTTCTAAGCCACAAATATACAACCAGGCAATCTGAATATTTAGCATTTTTGCTGGCAGTCCACAACACATTCGTATGCTACTACAAAATTTTAACAGAAAGAGAGGAATGGAATATTTATAGGGACAGAAACAACATCTAATTTACCTTTGTTATTCATTTATTTAGTTATCTAATTATTTGTTTTAGAGATTATACCATGGACCATGCCTAAGATTTAAACCAATCTCTAATGTCTAGGAGTAAGGATGACCTTTTTTTGGCACATTGCTACCAGGATTGTCATCACTGGGTGTACAGTGACATGTGGCTTTAGCCACTCTAGGGCTTTGGAAGAATGTCTCATGTCTAACTAGTTTCTGTTCTTTGGAGAGTGCCGAATGCAAGTGTGAATCATGGCCCTTCCTATTTCTTCCTTTATGATTCGTGTTGTGGCAGCACTTAGACCATCGGATACCACACTTGACTTCATTGTATGGACATGGTGCAAAACCTGCTCCGAATGGCAGCCCGTACGTCTGGCCAGCAGTGGCAGAGGGCCTGGGGAGAAGGGGTGCCACTGTCCTGTTCTGAGAGGTCACGCAGGAGATGCAAGTGCCTGTTCCTGGTGGGCAATGAAATGTGTCTTGGCCTGGTTTCCACATGGAGACTGCAGGACGTTCCACGGAATCGGTAGCACCCTCTGCACTGAACAGCAGAGTGATGGCTGCTGATGTATGTGCTGAAATGCCACAGCTCCACCCTGGCTAAACAAACCCTTAGCATGTATCAAGAACAAAACCTACTTCACACACAAGCCAATTTGCATCTCTGATACAAATTTCCAAAACTCCACAGAACGTTACACCGTTCTCTTCCTACTGTATTCTCTTACAAGGAGAATTAAGGGTGTGGGTGGAAAGTGTAGAGCCGTTCCCAAAAAGCCAGCCCTTATGATACACTGGCTTTCATGTCCTCTGTCCTCCTCCACTTATCACAGAAACATGGGCGATTCCCTGCAGGTTCAAACTGCCAACAGGATTAAAATTTGGTGCACTGTGACAAACGTTTGAGAACCAACAGTGACTGCAAGATGGGTTTTGCCTGCCTGCTCACAGCTTTGCTCTGCTCTCCTGGAATAATGCACTGATAGGAAACCTTTCCTGGGATTAATGCCTGGGCATGCTATCTGGGAAAATACGATTCAGAATACAAAGCAGGGAGAGCTCCAAGGTCTCCTTTTGTCTTAGGGTATTTTTGCAAAAAGAACTGTCAGAATGAATTTCTTGGGTAGTTACATGCACATCACAGAGACTTTCACTCAAGCCCCATTGCAATTTGGCATTAGTTAAATGTACCATTAAAGTAAAGCGTTAGCTAAAAAGCTCCTCAGTAACTCTCTACCCTTGAAAAGCATTTACCGCAACCATATTATGTTCTTGATTGCCTTCAGTGTACTTTCTGTGGTGTTTTTTCTTTCAGCTGATTGGAATTCTGAGATAAAACAAAACCTAAAAAGAAATGTGCTTTGACTTCTTTAGAGTGTGACCTTGAGAGTCGAGCTGTTGTATGTCATAAATAATGAAAAATTAGATATATAGGCTAAAATAGTGAGGAAAGTATTTTATATGATTTTCAAGGGCTGTATGCCCAGGAAGAGCTGATGTCTATCAGACTGTTATATAAATAGTCTTGTAATAAGGAAGACCATATAAGATCCAAGATAGATTTCTGCTTTTTAATGAGATGGGAGAATACATTACTTCAGAATTTAAAGGCTATTTTTCTTTTTGAAATTCAGATCTGGCTTTATGAATATTTTATTTAAAAAATCCAGACGATGGTAATAAGTTTCCTAATGCTAGGACATTTCTCTTTAACATATAAGTCTGTTGTTGACAAACCTAATTTTTTCAGAAAAATAACTTAAAAGTTACTAATGTAGATTTTAAAACTAACTTCAATCTTAGTCCATCCACTAATTTTTCCAGTACTGAAGCTTTCAGCCATCGTGAGAAGTTACAGCAGAAATTACTGATAGCCCAGAAAGAATAATTGCTTCTACAGTCCCTGCTGGAAACTTCTCGCAAGGATAACCTTGCACCAAAACTTTAATTTTCGAACAAGCGTGCATCTAAATTGGCATTGGACTTTCTGGAAAGAGGAAACACTGCTTCATTTAACAAGTACCCTCAAATCTGTTCCATGATTGAGATAATATTTTATTGCATTGTCAAATAATTTTTGCACTGTAAACATATTAAAGCAGTAAGCTTTACTGCTTTATTGGGAATTCATTTCAAAAGGATTTCTCTGGTTACAGCCAGATCAATAGCTGCATTTGCAGAATATGAAGATTTTCTTTTCATTTAGAAATAGTAGAGATTGCCTTAAGATTAATTTTAGCTGCAGTACAAGGAGGATGTTGGAACAAGCAGGCATAGGATACAGCACTGGACATTATTTTGCCAAACATAAAAACAAGGAACATATTGAGCATAGCAGCCTTCCAGTACCTGAAGGGGGCTACAGGAGAGATGGGGAGGCACTCTTTATCAGGGGGGGTAGTGAGAGGACAAGGGGTAATGGGTATAAGCTGAAAGAGGGGAGATTTAGATTAGATATTGGGAAGAAATTTTTCACTGTGAGGGTGGTGAGGCAGTGGCCCAGGTTGCCCAGAGAAGCTGTGGATGCCCCATCCCTGGAGGGGTTCAAGGCCAGGCTGGATGAGGCTTTGAGCAACCTGGGCTGGTGGGAGGTGTCCCTGCCCATGGCAGGGGGTGGAACTGGATGGGCTTTAAGGTCCTTTCCAACCCAAACCATTCTGTGATTCTATAATTCTGTTTCCCCATTTGACTGATATATTGTAGATAGTTCAGTCACATTTTCTTAACTGAAAGATGCACAGTTCAAAAATGATTCAGGATAGACAGGCACATGTACAGGTGGGCGCACACGTAATCAGCCATTTTTCAGGATACAGCAAAAGATCATCTTCCTTGGTAAGCCAGACTCAGAATGCTACAATTTTCCTAAAAGCTGGAACATTTATTTTCAAAGGAGGTTAGAAGTTCCAGTTTTCATTTCAATATGCTGTTTCACTAAGTGCCCACACAAAGTAAACGTGAACTTTTGTGTCAGATCAAGTCTTTCATAATGAATGTTTTTCTTGGCCCCCTATAGAAACATTTGTGTTATAGGAAAAAAGAATAATGAAAAATTAATCTGAAAACCATTAGGCCTTTCCTTAAATATATAAGAAAAAAAAAATCACTTGTTCTAATTGCTAAAATACTAATTTCCAACTCTCTCATTCTGGATGGAGTGCTGAATCAAGACCTATGCTCTATACCCTGTTCACCCATTGATTCATTATCTGAACCTGGCAAGTTGCTTTCTTCTTGTAAGCCTCCGTTTCCTCATCTACGAAAGAGGGTTATGTGATGAATCCTTGTGCAAAGCCATGTAAGTGCTCTTGATGAGCTTCCCTATATGACAAGAAGGGTTTTGTTAATATTTTTTTATATACTTTTCTGCCTTTTTAGTAATTCGCTAAAACGCATCATGTTCTAGGCCATTTTTTCACATTCTGGAAAGCTGTACAAATTCTCTCTCCAAAACCACAGAGATTAAAATGTCCTTCAGAAATCTTGGATTTATACCATATACCACCACTGCTGTTGCACACAAAAGCACCATCAACAACGGAGAAGCAAAGATGAAAATAAACCATATTTTAGGCTTTCGACATCGCTAACTAGACAAATTCAGTGTACAAATCACACTCTGTATCCTTGAAAATCTTCACGTAAGAAACTCACACTGTGCTTCAGGTGAACCAGATATTCTTGTCACCCATGGGGAACCAAGACCAGCTACCGGCCCCTTTCTGAGGAGTGACACTGTTCTGTGGATGTCATACAATGCAATGTGTGCTTTCATTCTCATGAGGGTGTTTTAGCACACTTTACATCGGGACCCAGTGAAAGGGAGCTTCATGCCCTATCCCATACACACCTGCACAGCTGACCTGCTCCAGAAGGCAACCATCTAAAGCCCCTCTGTATGACCTCAGTTGGCTTCTCTTGACTTAAGTTAACACACTAATGTTTCTCTTCATGAAAAAGCACTTAATAATGTCTGTTACAAGTCTGCTGTTCTTTAATTTCCACTTCTGCCCCTGGTACTATCATCTGGTAGACATTATCTCCAGCAAATTAAGAATTCATACACTTCAGGAAAATCTTGACTGGAGGCTCATTTTGGGAAGCTGAATGGGAGCTTTTTCATTTTGCTTAAAGATTGAAAACTGTATGAAACAGCTTCTCTGGGGAAGGAGAAATCTCTAACTCTTTAATAAGCACTATTTATCAAAGACATATAATGTGAACCGTCTGCCAGATGCAGAGTACATGGTCTGGAAATTCTTGTATATGAGCTGCCTGGAGGTTTGCATCTGCCTTTATCCATGTGTTATGTCTGCTACATTCACCTCTTTCTGACAACCATCAGATCTTGGGGAAGCTCCTCACATACATACACTACCAAGGCCATCTTCTTCCAGTGGCATCTTTCTTCCCCTCAACAATCAAGCCACAGTTTCACCCCATGGAATTAGACACAGACCCACCATGAGCTTCTGGAGGCAAATCCAGGTCCCGTGTGGGAGGACAGGTCAGCCCCAGGTTCAACACACTGCGCAATGCAAGCTCTGCGACACCAGCTAGCGCGCCGTGTGGCAATAAGGACATCAATGGTCGTAAACAGACACCATGTGGGAGACGAGCATCATTAAAGATCACAAAAATAAGCACACTGGATTGAGTTGATGCAGGTTTTAAACCTAGTTTTCATTTAAATTTTTCTTTCTATTACCTTTATAAATCTTTTTATAGCTTTATAGCAGATATACTAATAGATCTGACTTATAGGAGAGGAATGTAACCTTTCAATATGTAGCCATGGTAAATATTTGTATAGCTCAAATATAATTAAATTGACCCATAAAAGCTTCATTATATTTCGAGAGTCAAGGTCTCAGTGTAACAGAAAGCTCCTTCCATTGCTATTGCCTTCTAATCAGATTACTTATCTAATCCTCCTCATTTATCAAGTGCATCGGAATTGATCTGCAACACACAGGAGCTCTTAGTCATTTCTGAGTTTCTGAGGGAGTTTATTTCTGCCTCCTCTTTCTCAGTTCTTCATTTACTGCAGGAATAGAAACAGCAAGCTGCGGAGCACTGGCTCTATACAAATCTCTAATACATGGCAAAAGGGACTATTAGGCAGATTCACTCTTAAACATCAGTGTCTTTCTTGACATTAAAGTTGGAAAATGGAACAATTATTTTTGCATTAGCAAGTCATACTGACAAATTCCCTCTGCACCCTCTTCCTGTCATGCCAAAATGAATCATCAGCATCTTATTAAGGTGCCCAGGCTATCCCATAACAGTAATAAAGTGTGAATGTATCCCAATTATTCATTTAATGACTTCATGAATATTCAGCATTAAGAAGCAGTGGCTGAGCTCACTACAGTAGGTTACAAAGGACACAGGCTGCACATCCCTTATTATTTCTGAGACAACTTAAGGTTTATCCAGACCTTTCCAGTATCCACAAATTACAATTCGCTGGGACAACACCTGTTCTGTAACAGGTACAAATCCATACAGTTTTAGTGTTCTAATCTACATATTTCTTGGGAAAGGATCTAATCCGGTCACCAGAACAGATTTCAGGGGAAAATCCAACTTCTCTGCCAAAGAAACAGATGCTGGACCAGAATGACATGAAGTTGGATGTTTGCAGTATTTTTCATCCAGACCTCAAAAGCACTAGGTACAAAATGCTTTCTTACACCTGCTCAACAGAAGTTCTTTACATTTTGCTTTTGGGTAGCAAGTGAATTAATTTGTTGTTGTATTGAACTCATTTGTTGCTGTACATACTGTGTACTCCCCTTTGCTGTTCCCCTCCACACCTCCACTCTAGCCCAGCCTATGTTAGCACTCTGTGAGCTCACAGGAACTGTCCCAGTCCATTCAATGGGATGCTGCAGGGTTAAGTTTTGAAAAATGAGTTGGCAAAGAAACGCCTGGCAATGTTATCACAGAAAATTGCTGCTACGAAACAGAGGCTCTTTTTTACGAAATGAATGCCAATGAAAGTGTGAAGAGTGACTATATATTTATGCGTTGTTCTCCATCTACTACACTACTTTGCTCTGTGCTTTGCCCTGTGCCAGACACCCTCAAGTGCAAAAACCACCCCATGTAACAGAAAATCGCTGCTATGAAACAGAGGCTCTTTTTTTATAAAATGAATGCCAATGAAAGTGTGAAGAGTGACTATATATTTATGCGTTGTTCTCCATCTACTACACTACTTTGCTCTGTGCTTTGCCCTGTGCCAGACACCCTCAAGTGCAAAAACCACCCCATGTATCCATTGGATTCTTCGGAAACCCATTTGTCCAGAGATCCCTGGCAGTGCCAGGAGGGACACTCCTCCTTCACACAAGGCTCCCAGTGGAGGGCTGTCAAGCCTTGATAAGCGTGTAGTCAAAAGGAAACATTTTTGTTCAAAGAGTTGGCTACTGCCCAGAGCAAATCTCAGGTGGGCAAGTGAGTGACTGATCTCCTGACAGAAAACTTAATTGCTAGCCTGAGAATAAAGAGTGAGAGCAAAGTCTTTTGACAGAGCAGACCAACTGTCTTTACAAAAGGGTCTACTACTGTTATGGAAACCTGAAACCAAACCTGTGCAGAAAGAGATGGGAGCAGAGAGGATGTGTCCTGGTCTGCTTAGAGGATGAGGATCAACTCCTGATGTATTTGCATAAGAAGGAAACCAAGAAGAGGACTCATGCATAGCTCTTGCATTGTTGAAAATACAGAGGGAATGGTTTAGATATGTTCTGCTCAGACTGTGGCCTATTTTCTTCAAAACGATGAATTCTTGAACACATTAGCTGACGGTAGGCTAATGCCTGAAGAGAGAAAGAAGCCAGTTTCTGAAAAGCTTTACCAGATAGAATCTGTTTGAACCCAAGGAGTAAACCTGAAGACTTCAAGAAGAGTGCCCATGCATTGGCTGGTCCCTGGGGAGCTGGAAAGCACAGGGTCTCACAACTGTTTTGCAGCTCAATTGTTTGGCAATGAGACAGCTGTAGTTCCAGAGAATGCAAAGATTAAAAATTATCTGTAGGCTGATTTATGATTATTTATTAGTTTGACTTTGTCAGTCCTACAGACGCACAAAAAGCAATACCTTCCAAATACGTAAGTTGTCATCCTGTGAAATTGATGCTGGTTTTGGAAGGGTTGTCCTTGGTTTTCTATTTTCTGGTTAACTGGAGAAAGTGTCACTTTTACTAGGCATGCTCCCACGAGGACGCCTGAAAGTCTTTGAAAGCAAGGAGCATCAGGCAGTGGATGCAAAGGTTGATTCCATCAGCTTTTACAAAAGAATCTTGCAACTTGAGACATGCCAAGCAACACTTCAAAGAGAATATTTATTTTCAACTCAATTAAATCTATAAAAGAAAGACTGTCCCTACACCAGCCACATATTTAAAGCACATACAGTTCAATTTCTACTTTCCTTTTCTCCAAGAAAAATTACTTGCATTGCTTTTATCCTAGATATTGTAAAATGATCCCAACTGAAGATTCCCTAGTATGCTTTTGTGGCAATCTAATTCCAGCAAGGCTGTATTTACTATGTTCCACTCTCTATGTATTTACTATGTTCTCTTCCACTGAGCAGACCTTTATCAGGCTCTTACACTGAGGAGGGCAATTATTAACTATACTGGGGAAATCATTCAAGGCAATATATTAGAGATCAAAAGTGCAAACGGGTTCAAAATGAGAAGGGTTCACAAATGGGCTCAAAAATTCATGGAAGGCAGACTCATCAGTAGCTACTAAGCATAAAATGGTCTAGGTGCAGCCTTGAGTACAGCTGACCACAGTGAGCTAGGGGGCTACTCCATGGGAAGGATCATACCATTTTCCCTTGCT